>NC_090648.1:432718759-433018759 GCF_040937935.1 Hyperolius riggenbachi
GGACATGAAACACATAATAGGCAGACCCTTATATCCGGAACATGAAACACATAAGGGGGGACCCTTATATCCCCGACATAAAAACACATAAGGGGGGACCCTTATATCCGGGACATAAAAACACATAAGGGGGGACCCTTATATCCCCGACATAAAAACACATAAGGGGGGACCCTTATATCCAGGACATAAAAACACATAAGGGGGGACCCTTTTATCCCCGACATAAAAACACATAAGGGGGGACCCTTATATCCGGGACATAAAAACACATAAGGGGGACCCTTATATCCGGGACATAAAAACACATAAGGGGGGGACTCTTATATCCGGGACATAAAAACACATAAGGGGGGACCCTTCTATCCGGGACATAAAAACACATAAGGGGGGACCCTTATATCCCCGACATAAAAACACAGAAGGGGGGACCCTTATATCCGGGACATAAAAACACATAAGGGGGGACCCTTATATCCGGGACATAAAAACACATAAGGGGGGACCCTTATATCCGGGACATAAAAACACATAAGGGGGGACCCTTATATCCCCGACATAAAAACACATAAGGGGGGACCCTTATATCCGGGACATAAAAACACATAAGGGGGGACCCTTATATCCGGAACATAAAAACACATAAGGGGGGACCCTTATATCCCCGACATAAAAACACATAAGGGGGGACCCTTATATCCGGGACATAAAAACACATAAGGGGGGACCCTTATATCTCCAACATAAAAACACATAAGGGGGGACCCTTATATCCGGGACATAAAAACACATAAGGGGGGGCACTTATATCCGGGACATAAAAACACATAAGGGGGGACCCTTATATCCCCGACATAAAAACACATAAGGGGGGGCCCTTATATCCGGGACATGAAACACATAATGGGCAGACCCTTATATCCGGGACATGAAACACATAAGGGGGGACCCTTATATCCCCGACATAAAAACACATAAGGGGGGACCCTTATATCCGGGACATAAAAACTTATAAGGGAGGACCCTTATATCCGGGACATAAAAAAACATAAGGGGGGACCCTTATATCCGGGACATTAAACACATAATAGGCAGACCCTTATATCCGGGACATAAAAACACATAAGGGGGGACCCTTATATCCGGGACATAAAAACACATAAGGGGGGACCCTTATATCCGGGACATAAAAACACATAAGGGGGGACCCTTATATCCGGGACATAAAAACACATAAGGGGGGACCCTTATATCCGGGACATAAAAACACATAAGGGGGGACCCTTATATCCGGGACATAAAAACACATAAGGGGGGACCCTTATATCCCCGACATAAAAACACATAAGGGGGGACCCTTATATCCGGGACATAAAAACACATAAGGGGGGACCCTTATATCCGGGACATAAAAACACATAAGGGGGGACCCTTATATCCGGGACATAAAAACACATAAGGGGGGACCCTTATATCCCCGACATAAAAACACATAAGGGGGGACCCTTATATCCCCGACATAAAAACACATAAGGGGGGACCCTTATATCCCCGACATAAAAACACATAAGGGGGGACCCTTATATCCCCGACATAAAAACACGTAAGGGGGGCCCCTTATATCCCCGACATAAAAACACATAAGGGGGGACCCTTATATCCCCGACATAAAAACACATAAGGGGAGACCCTTATATCCGGGACATAAAAACACATAAGGGGGGACCCTTATATCCAGGACATGAAACACATAATGGGCAGACCCTTATATCTGGGACATGAAACACATAATGGGCAGACCCTTATATCCGGAACATGAAACACATAATAGGCAGACCCTTATATCCTGAACATGAAACACATAAGGGGGGACCCTTATATCCCCGACATAAAAACACATAAGGGAGGACCCTTATATCCGGGACATAAAAACACATAAGGGGGGACCCTTATATCCCCGACATAAAAACACATAAGGGGGGACCCTTATATCCGGGACATAAAAACACATAAGGGGGGACCCTTTTATCCCCGACATAAAAACACATAAGGGGGGACCCTTATATCCCCGACATAAAAACACGTAAGGGGGGACCCTTATATAGCCGACATAAAAACACATAAGGGGGGACCCTTATATCCGGGACATAAAAACACATAAGGGGGGACCCTTATATCCGGGACATGAAACAGATAATGGGCAGACCCTTATATCCGGGACATGAAACACATAAGGGGGGACCCTTATATCCCCGACATAAAAACACATAAAGGGGGGCCCTTATATCCCCGACATAAAAACACATAAGGGGGGACCCTTATATCCTCGACATAAAAACACATAAGGGGGGACCCTTATATCCGGGATATAAAAACTTATAAGGGGGGACCCTTATATCCGGGACATAAAAAAACAT
This sequence comes from Hyperolius riggenbachi, assembly GCF_040937935.1. Lineage (NCBI taxonomy): Eukaryota > Metazoa > Chordata > Amphibia > Anura > Hyperoliidae > Hyperolius > Hyperolius riggenbachi. The sequence goes on from NC_090648.1 coordinate 432,721,177, forward strand.
AAGAGGGGACCCTTATATCCGGGACATGAAACAGACCCTTATATCCGGGACATGAGACACATAAGGGGGGACCCTTATATCCGGGACATAAAAACACATAAGGGGGGACCCTTATATCCCCGACATAAAAACACATAAGGGGGGACCCTTATATCCGGGACATGAAACACATAATAGGCAGACCCTTATATCCGGAACATGAAACACATAAGGGGGGACCCTTATATCCCCGACATAAAAACACATAAGGGGGGACCCTTATATCCGGGACATAAAAACACATAAGGGGGGACCCTTATATCCCCGACATAAAAACACATAAGGGGGAACCCTTATATCCGGGACATAAAAACACATAAGGGGGGACCCTTTTATCCCCGACATAAAAACACATAAGGAGGGACCCTTATATCCCCGACATAAAAACACGTAAGGGGGGACCCTTATATAGCCGACATAAAAACACATAAGGGGGGACCCTTATATCCGGGACATAAAAACACATAAGGGGGGACCCTTATATCCGGGACATGAAACACATAATAGGCAGACCCTTATATCCGGGACATGAAACACATAAGGGGGGACCCTTATATCCCCGACATAAAAACACATAAGGGGGGACCCTTATATCCCCGACATAAAAACACATAAGGGGGGACCCTTATATCCCCGACATAAAAACACATAAGGGGGGACCCTTATATCCCCGACATAAAAACACATAAGGGGGGACCCTTATATCCCCGACATAAAAACACATAAGGGGGGACCCTTATTTCCCCGACATAAAAACACATAAGGGGGGACCCTTATATCCGGGACATAAAAACACATAAGCGGGGACCCTTATATCCGGGACATGAAACACATAATGGGCAGACCCTTATATCCGGGACATGAAACACATAAGGGGGGACCCTTTTATCCCCGACATAAAAACCCATAAGGGGGGACCCTTATATCCCCGACATAAAAACACATAAGGGGGGACCCTTATATCCCCCACATAAAAACACTTAAGGGGGACCCTTATATCCGGGACATAAAAACTTATAAGGGGGGACCCTTATATCCGGGACATAAAAACACATAAGGGGGGACCCTTATATCCGGGACATGAAACACATAATAGGCAGACACTTATATCCGGGACATGAAACACATAAGGGGGGACCCTTATATCCCCGACATAAAAACACATAAGGGGGGACCCTTATATCCGGGACATAAAAACACATAAGGGGGGACCCTTATATCCCCGACATAAAAACACATAAGGGGGGACCCTTATATCCAGAACATAAAAACACATAAGGGGGGACCCTTATATCCCCGACATAAAAACACATAAGGGGGGACCCTTATATCCGGGACATGAAAAACTTATAAGGGGGGACCCTTATATCCGCCACATAAAAACACATAAGGGGGGACCCTTATATCCCCGACATAAAAACACATAAGGGGGGACCCTTATATCTCCAACATAAAAACACATAAGGGGGGACCCTTATATCCGGGACATAAAAACACATAAGGGGGGACCCTTATATCCGGAACATAAAAACACATAAGGGGGGACCCTTATATCCCCGACATAAAAACACATAAGGGGGGACCCTTATATCCGGGACATAAAAACACATAATTATATCACCGACATAAAAACACATAAGGGGGGACCCTTATATCCGGGACATAAAAACACATAAGGGGGGACCCTTATATCCGGGACATAAAAACACATAAGGGGGGACCCTTATATCCGGGACATAAAAACACATAAGGGGGGACCCTTATATCCGGGACATAAGAACACATAAGGGGGGGACTCTTATATCCGGGACATAAAAACACATAAGGGGGGACCCTTATATCCGGGACATAAAAACACATAAGGGGGGACCCTTATATCCGGGACATAAAAACACATAAAGGGGGACCCTTATATCCCCGACATAAAAACACATAAGGGGGGACCCTTATATCCCCGACATAAAAACACATAAGGGGGGACCCTTATATCCCCGACATAAAAACACATAAGGGGGGACCCTTATATCCCCGACATAAAAACACATAAGGGGGGACCCTTATATCCCCGACATAAAAACACATAAGGGGGGACCCTTTATCCCCGACATAAAAACACATAAGGGGGGACCCTTATATCCGGGACATAAAAACACATAAGCGGGGACCCTTATATCCGGGACATGAAACACATAATGGGCAGACCCTTATATCCGGGACATGAAACACATAAGGGGGGACCCTTTTATCCCCGACATAAAAACCCATAAGGGGGGACCCTTATATCCCCGACATAAAAACACATAAGGGGGGACCCTTATATCCCCCACATAAAAACACTTAAGGAGGACCCTTATATCCGGGACATAAAAACTTATAAGGGGGGACCCTTATATCCGGGACATAAAAACACATAAGGGGGGACCCTTATATCCGGGACATGAAACACATAATAGGCAGACCCTTATATCCGGGACATGAAACACATAAGGGGGGACCCTTATATCCCCGACATAAAAACACATAAGGGGGGACCCTTATATCCGGAACATAAAAACACATAAGGGGGGACCCTTATATCCCCGACATAAAAACACATAAGGGGGGACCCTTATATCCGGGACATGAAAAACGTATAAGGGGGGACCCTTATATCCGCCACATAAAAACACATAAGGGGGACCCTTATATCCCCGACATAAAAACACATAAGGGGGGGCCCTTATATCCGGGACATGAAACACATAATGGCCAGACCCTTATATCCGGGACATGAAACACATAAGGGGGGACCCTTATATCCCCGACATAAAAACACATAAGGGGGGACCCTTATATCTCCAACATAAAAACACATAAGGGGGGACCCTTATATCCGGGACATAAAAACACATAAGGGGGGACCCTTATATCCGGAACATAAAAACACATAAGGGGGGACCCTTATATCCGGAACATAAAAACACATAAGGGGGGGCCCTTATATCCGGGACATGAAACACATAATGGGCAGACCCTTATATCCGGGACATGAAACACATATTGGGCAGACCCTTATATCCGGGACATGAAAAACATAGGGGGGGACCCTTATACCCCCGACATAAAAACACATAAGGGGGGACCCTTATATCCCCGACATAAAAACACATAAGGGGTGATCCTTATATCCCCGACATAAAAACACATAAGGGGGGACCCTTATATCCCCGACATAAAAACACATAAGGGGGGACCCTTATATCTCCAACATAAAAACACATAAGGGGGGACCCTTATATCCGGGACATAAAAACACATAAGGGGGGACCCTTATATCCGGGACATAAAAACACATAAGGGGGGACCCTTATATCCGGGACATAAAAACACATAAGGGGGGACCCTTATATCCGGGACATAAAAACACAAAGGGGGGACCCTTATATCCGGGACATAAAAACACATAAGGGGGGACCCTTATATCCCCGACATAAAAACACATAAGGGGGGACCCTTTTATCCGGGACATAAAAACACATAAGGGGGGACCCTTATATCCCCGACATAAAAACACATAAGGGGGGGCCCTTATATCCCCGACATAAAAACACATAAGGGGGGACCCTTATATCCCCGACATAAAAACACCTAAGGGGGGACCCTTATATCCGGGACATAAAAACACATAAGGGGGGACCCTTATATCCCCGCCACATAAAAACACATAAGGGGGGACACTTATATCCCCGACATAAAAACACATAAGGGGGGGCCCTTATATTCGGGACATGAAACACATAATGGGCAGACCCTTATATCCGGGACATGAAACACCTAAGGGGGGACCCTTATATCCCCGACATAAAAACACATAAGGGGGGACCCTTATATCTCCAACATAACAACACATAAGGGGGGACCCTTATATCCGGGAAATAAAAACACATAAGGGGGGGCACTTATATCCGGGACATAAAAACACATAAGGGGGGACCCTCATATCCCCGACATAAAAACACATAAGGGGGGACCCTTATATCCGGGACATAAAAACACATAAAGGGGGACCCTTATATCCGGGACATAAAAACACATAAGGGGGGACTCTTATATCCGGGACATAAAAACACATAAGGGGGGACCCTTATATCCGGGACATAAAAACACATAAGGGGGGACCCTTATATCCCCGACATAAAAACACATAAGGGGGGACCCTTATATCCGGGACATAAAAACACATAAGGGGGGACCCTTATATCCCCGACATAAAAACACATAAGGGGGGACCCTTATATCCGGGACATAAAAACACATAAGGGGGGACCCTTATATCCGGGACATAAAAACACATAAGGGGGGGACTCTTATATCCGGGACATAAAAACACATAAGGGGGGACCCTTATATCCGGGACATAAAAACACATAAGGGGGGACCCTTATATCCCCGACATAAAAACACATAAGGGGGGACCCTTATATCCCCGACATAAAAACACATAAGGGGGGACCCTTATATCCCCGACATAAAAACACATAAGGGGGGACCCTTATATCCCCAACATAAAAACACATAAGGTGGGACCCTTATATCCCCGGCATAAAAACACATAAGGGGGGACCCTTATATCCCCGACATAAAAACACGTAAGGGGGGACCCTTATATCCCCGACATAAAAACACATAAGGGGGGACCCTTATATCCCCGACATAAAAACACATAAGGGGGGACCCTTATATCCGGGACATAAAAACACATAAGGGGGGACCCTTATATCCCCGACATAAAAACACATAAGGGGGGACCCTTATATCCGGGACATAAAAACACATAAGGGGGGACCCTTTTATCCCCGACATAAAAACACATAAGGGGGGACCCTTATATCCGGGACATAAAAACACATAAGGGGGGACCCTTATATCCGGGACATAAAAACACATAAGGGGGGGACTCTTATATCCGGGACATAAAAACACATAAGGGGGGACCCTTCTATCCGGGACATAAAAACACATAAGGGGGGACCCTTCTATCCGGGACATAAAAACACATAAGGGGGGACCCTTATATCCGGGACATAAAAACACATAAGGGGGGACCCTTATATCCGGGACATAAAAACACATAAGGGGGGACCGTTATATCCGGGACATAAAAACACATAAGGGGGGACCCTTATATCCCGACATAAAAACACATAAGGGGGGACCCTTATATCCGGGACATAAAAACACATAAGGGGGGACCCTTATATCCGGAACATAAAAACACATAAGGGGGGACCCTTATATCCCCGACATAAAAACACATAAGGGGGGACCCTTATATCCGGGACATAAAAACACATAAGGGGGGACCCTTATATCTCCAACATAAAAACACATAAGGGGGGACCCTTATATCCGGGACATAAAAACACATAAGGGGGGGCACTTATATCCGGGACATAAAAACACATAAGGGGGGACCCTTATATCCCCGACATAAAAACACATAAGGGGGGACCCTTATATCCGGGACATAAAAACACATAAGGGGGGACCCTTATATCCGGGACATAAAAACACATAAGGGGGGACCCTTATATCCGGGACATAAAAACACATAAGGGGGGACCCTTATATCCCCGACATAAAAACACATAAGGGGGGACCCATATATCCGGGACATAAAAACACATAAGGGGGGACCCTTATATCCGGGACATAAAAACACATAAGGGGGGACCCTTATATCCGGGACATAAAAACACGTAAGGGGGGACCCTTATATCCCCGACATAAAAACACATAAGGGGGGACCCTTATATCCCCGACATAAAAACACATAAGGGGGGACCCTTATATCCCCGACATAAAAACACATAAGGGGGGACCCTTATATCCCCGACATAAAAACACGTAAGGGGGGGCCCTTATATCCCCAACATAAAAACACATAAGGGGGGACCCTTATATCCCCGACATAAAAACACATAAGGGGAGACCCTTATATCCGGGACATAAAAACACATAAGGGGGGACCCTTATATCCGGGACATAAAACACATAATGGGCAGACCCTTATATCTGGGACATGAAACACATAATGGGCAGACCCTTATATCCGGGACATGAAACACATAATAGGCAGACCCTTATATCCGGAACATGAAACACATAAGGGGGGACCCTTATATCCCCGACATAAAAACACATAAGGGGGGACCCTTATATCCGGGACATAAAAACACATAAGGGGGGACCCTTATATCCCCGACATAAAAACACATAAGGGGGGACCCTTATATCCGTGACATAAAAACACATAAGGGGGGACCCTTTTATCCCCGACATAAAAACACATAAGGGGGGACCCTTATATCCCCGACATAAAAACACGTAAGGGGGGACCCTTATATAGCCGACATAAAAACACATAAGGGGGGACCCTTATATCCGGGACATAAAAACACATAAGGGGGGACATAAAAACACATAAGGGGGGACCCTTATATCCGGAACATAAAAACACATAAGGGGGGACCCTTATATCCGGAACATAAAAACACATAAGGGGGGGCCCTTATATCCGGGACATGAAACACATAATGGGCAGACCCTTATATCCGGGACATGAAACACATATTGGGCAGACCCTTATATCCGGGACATGAAAAACATAGGGGGGGACCCTTATACCCCCGACATAAAAACACATAAGGGGGGACCCTTATATCCCCGACATAAAAACACATAAGGGGTGATCCTTATATCCCCGACATAAAAACACATAAGGGGGGACCCTTATATCCCCGACATAAAAACACATAAGGGGGGACCCTTATATCTCCAACATAAAAACACATAAGGGGGGACCCTTATATCCGGGACATGAAACACATAATAGGCAGACCCTTATATCCGGGACATGAAACACATAAGGGGGGACCCTTATATCCCCGACATAAAAACACATAAGGGGGGACCCTTATATCCGGGACATAAAAACACATAAGGGGGGACCCTTATATCCCCGACATAAAAACACATAAGGGGGGACCCTTATATCCAGAACATAAAAACACATAAGGGGGGACCCTTATATCCCCGACATAAAAACACATAAGGGGGGACCCTTATATCCGGGACATGAAAAACTTATAAGGGGGGACCCTTATATCCGCCACATAAAAACACATAAGGGGGGACCCTTATATCCCCGACATAAAAACACATAAGGGGGGACCCTTATATCTCCAACATAAAAACACATAAGGGGGGACCCTTATATCCGGGACATAAAAACACATAAGGGGGGACCCTTATATCCGGAACATAAAAACACATAAGGGGGGACCCTTATATCCCCGACATAAAAACACATAAGGGGGGACCCTTATATCCGGGACATAAAAACACATAATTATATCACCGACATAAAAACACATAAGGGGGGACCCTTATATCCGGGACATAAAAACACATAAGGGGGGACCCTTATATCCGGGACATAAAAACACATAAGGGGGGACCCTTATATCCGGGACATAAAAACACATAAGGGGGGACCCTTATATCCGGGACATAAGAACACATAAGGGGGGGACTCTTATATCCGGGACATAAAAACACGTAAGGGGGGACCCTTATATCCGGGACATAAAAACACATAAGGGGGGACCCTTATATCCGGGACATAAAAACACATAAAGGGGGACCCTTATATCCCCGACATAAAAACACATAAGGGGGGACCCTTATATCCCCGACATAAAAACACATAAGGGGGGACCCTTATATCCCCGACATAAAAACACATAAGGGGGGACCCTTATATCCCCGACATAAAAACACATAAGGGGGGACCCTTATATCCCCGACATAAAAACACATAAGGGGGGACCCTTTATCCCCGACATAAAAACACATAAGGGGGGACCCTTATATCCGGGACATAAAAACACATAAGCGGGGACCCTTATATCCGGGACATGAAACACATAATGGGCAGACCCTTATATCCGGGACATGAAACACATAAGGGGGGACCCTTTTATCCCCGACATAAAAACCCATAAGGGGGGACCCTTATATCCCCGACATAAAAACACATAAGGGGGGACCCTTATATCCCCCACATAAAAACACTTAAGGAGGACCCTTATATCCGGGACATAAAAACTTATAAGGGGGGACCCTTATATCCGGGACATAAAAACACATAAGGGGGGACCCTTATATCCGGGACATGAAACACATAATAGGCAGACCCTTATATCCGGGACATGAAACACATAAGGGGGGACCCTTATATCCCCGACATAAAAACACATAAGGGGGGACCCTTATATCCGGAACATAAAAACACATAAGGGGGGACCCTTATATCCCCGACATAAAAACACATAAGGGGGGACCCTTATATCCGGGACATGAAAAACGTATAAGGGGGGACCCTTATATCCGCCACATAAAAACACATAAGGGGGACCCTTATATCCCCGACATAAAAACACATAAGGGGGGGCCCTTATATCCGGGACATGAAACACATAATGGCCAGACCCTTATATCCGGGACATGAAACACATAAGGGGGGACCCTTATATCCCCGACATAAAAACACATAAGGGGGGACCCTTATATCTCCAACATAAAAACACATAAGGGGGGACCCTTATATCCGGAACATAAAAACACATAAGGGGGGGCCCTTATATCCGGGACATAAAAACACATAAGGGGGGACCCTTATATCCGGAACATAAAAACACATAAGGGGGGGCCCTTATATCCGGGACATGAAACACATAATGGGCAGACCCTTATATCCGGGACATGAAACACATATTGGGCAGACCCTTATATCCGGGACATGAAAAACATAGGGGGAGACCCTTATACCCCCGACATAAAAACACATAAGGGGGGACCCTTATATCCCCGACATAAAAACACATAAGGGGTGATCCTTATATCCCCGACATAAAAACACATAAGGGGGGACCCTTATATCCCCGACATAAAAACACATAAGGGGGGACCCTTATATCTCCAACATAAAAACACATAAGGGGGGACCCTTATATCCGGGACATAAAAACACATAAGGGGGGACCCTTATATCCGGGACATAAAAACACATAAGGGGGGACCCTTATATCCGGGACATAAAAACACATAAGGGGGGACCCTTATATCCGGGACATAAAAACACAAAGGGGGGACCCTTATATCCGGGACATAAAAACACATAAGGGGGGACCCTTATATCCCCGACATAAAAACACATAAGGGGGGACCCTTTTATCCGGGACATAAAAACACATAAAGGGGGACCCTTATATCCCCGACATAAAAACACATAAGGGGGGACCCTTATATCCCCGACATAAAAACACATAAGGGGGGACCCTTATATCCCCGACATAAAAACACATAAGGGGGGACCCTTATATCCCCGACATAAAAACACATAAGGGGGGACCCTTTATCCCCGACATAAAAACACATAAGGGGGGACCCTTATATCCGGGACATAAAAACACATAAGCGGGGACCCTTATATCCGGGACATGAAACACATAATGGGCAGACCCTTATATCCGGGACATGAAACACATAAGGGGGGACCCTTTTATCCCCGACATAAAAACCCATAAGGGGGGACCCTTATATCCCCGACATAAAAACACATAAGGGGGGACCCTTATATCCCCCACATAAAAACACTTAAGGAGGACCCTTATATCCGGGACATAAAAACTTATAAGGGGGGACCCTTATATCCGGGACATAAAAACACATAAGGGGGGACCCTTATATCCGGGACATGAAACACATAATAGGCAGACCCTTATATCCGGGACATGAAACACATAAGGGGGGACCCTTATATCCCCGACATAAAAACACATAAGGGGGGACCCTTATATCCGGAACATAAAAACACATAAGGGGGGACCCTTATATCCCCGACATAAAAACACATAAGGGGGGACCCTTATATCCAGGACATGAAAAACGTATAAGGGGGGACCCTTATATCCGCCACATAAAAACACATAAGGGGGACCCTTATATCCCCGACATAAAAACACATAAGGGGGGGCCCTTATATCCGGGACATGAAACACATAATGCCCAGACCCTTATATCCGGGACATGAAACACATAAGGGGGGACCCTTATATCCCCGACATAAAAACACATAAGGGGGGACCCTTATATCTCCAACATAAAAACACATAAGGGGGGACCCTTATATCCGGAACATAAAAACACATAAGGGGGGGCCCTTATATCCGGGACATAAAAACACATAAGGGGGGACCCTTATATCCGGAACATAAAAACACATAAGGGGGGGCCCTTATATCCGGGACATGAAACACATAATGGGCAGACCCTTATATCCGGGACATGAAACACATATTGGGCAGACCCTTATATCCGGGACATGAAAAACATAGGGGGAGACCCTTATACCCCCGACATAAAAACACATAAGGGGGGACCCTTATATCCCCGACATAAAAACACATAAGGGGTGATCCTTATATCCCCGACATAAAAACACATAAGGGGGGACCCTTATATCCCCGACATAAAAACACATAAGGGGGGACCCTTATATCTCCAACATAAAAACACATAAGGGGGGACCCTTATATCCGGGACATAAAAACACATAAGGGGGGACCCTTATATCCGGGACATAAAAACACATAAGGGGGGACCCTTATATCCGGGACATAAAAACACATAAGGGGGGACCCTTATATCCGGGACATAAAAACACAAAGGGGGGACCCTTATATCCGGGACATAAAAACACATAAGGGGGGACCCTTATATCCCCGACATAAAAACACATAAGGGGGGACCCTTTTATCCGGGACATAAAAACACATAAGGGGGGACCCTTATATCCCCGACATAAAAACACATAAGGGGGGGCCCTTATATCCCCGACATAAAAACACATAAGGGGGGACCCTTATATCCCCGACATAAAAACACCTAAGGGGGGACCCTTATATCCGGGACATAAAAACACATAAGGGGGGACCCTTATATACCCGCCACATAAAAACACATAAGGGGGGACACTTATATCCCCGACATAAAAACACATAAGGGGGGGGCCCTTATATTCGGGACATGAAACACATAATGGGCAGACCCTTATATCCGGGACATGAAACACCTAAGGGGGGACCCTTATATCCCCGACATAAAAACAAATAAGGGGGGACCCTTATATCTCCAACATAACAACACATAAGGGGGGACCCTTATATCCGGGAAATAAAAACACATAAGGGGGGGCACTTATATCCGGGACATAAAAACACATAAGGGGGGACCCTCATATCCCCGACATAAAAACACATAAGGGGGGACCCTTATATCCGGGACATAAAAACACATAAAGGGGGACCCTTATATCCGGGACATAAAAACACATAAGGGGGGACTCTTATATCCGGGACATAAAAACACATAAGGGGGGACCCTTATATCCGGGACATAAAAACACATAAGGGGGGACCCTTATATCCCCGACATAAAAACACATAAGGGGGGACCCTTATATCCGGGACATAAAAACACATAAGGGGGGACCCTTATATCCCCGACATAAAAACACATAAGGGGGGACCCTTATATCCGGGACATAAAAACACATAAGGGGGGACCCTTATATCCGGGACATAAAAACACATAAGGGGGGGACTCTTATATCCGGGACATAAAAACACATAAGGGGGGACCCTTATATCCGGGACATAAAAACACATAAGGGGGGACCCTTATATCCCCGACATAAAAACACATAAGGGGGGACCCTTATATCCCCGACATAAAAACACATAAGGGGGGACCCTTATATCCCCGACATAAAAACACATAAGGGGGGACCCTTATATCCCCAACATAAAAACACATAAGGTGGGACCCTTATATCCCCGGCATAAAAACACATAAGGGGGGACCCTTATATCCCCGACATAAAAACACGTAAGGGGGGACCCTTATATCCCCGACATAAAAACACATAAGGGGGGACCCTTATATCCCCGACCTAAAAACACATAAGGGGGGACCCTTATATCCGGGACATAAAAACACATAAGGGGGGACCCTTATATCCCCGACATAAAAACACATAAGGGGGGACCCTTATATCCGGGACATAAAAACACATAAGGGGGGACCCTTTTATCCCCGACATAAAAACACATAAGGGGGGACCCTTATATCCGGGACATAAAAACACATAAGGGGGGACCCTTATATCCGGGACATAAAAACACATAAGGGGGGACCCTTATATCCGGGACATAAAAACACATAAGGGGGGACCCTTATATCCGGGACATAAAAACACATAAAGGGGGACCCTTATATCCCCGACATAAAAACACATAAGGGGGGACCCTTATATCCCCGACATAAAAACACATAAGGGGGGACCCTTATATCCCCGACATAAAAACACATAAGGGGGGACCCTTATATCCCCGACATAAAAACACATAAGGGGGGACCCTTATATCCCCGACATAAAAACACATAAGGGGGGACCCTTTATCCCCGACATAAAAACACATAAGGGGGGACCCTTATATCCGGGACATAAAAACACATAAGCGGGGACCCTTATATCCGGGACATGAAACACATAATGGGCAGACCCTTATATCCGGGACATGAAACACATAAGGGGGGACCCTTTTATCCCCGACATAAAAACCCATAAGGGGGGACCCTTATATCCCCGACATAAAAACACATAAGGGGGGACCCTTATATCCCCCACATAAAAACACTTAAGGAGGACCCTTATATCCGGGACATAAAAACTTATAAGGGGGGACCCTTATATCCGGGACATAAAAACACATAAGGGGGGACCCTTATATCCGGGACATGAAACACATAATAGGCAGACCCTTATATCCGGGACATGAAACACATAAGGGGGGACCCTTATATCCCCGACATAAAAACACATAAGGGGGGACCCTTATATCCGGAACATAAAAACACATAAGGGGGGACCCTTATATCCCCGACATAAAAACACATAAGGGGGGACCCTTATATCCGGGACATGAAAAACGTATAAGGGGGGACCCTTATATCCGCCACATAAAAACACATAAGGGGGACCCTTATATCCCCGACATAAAAACACATAAGGGGGGGCCCTTATATCCGGGACATGAAACACATAATGGCCAGACCCTTATATCCGGGACATGAAACACATAAGGGGGGACCCTTATATCCCCGACATAAAAACACATAAGGGGGGACCCTTATATCTCCAACATAAAAACACATAAGGGGGGACCCTTATATCCGGAACATAAAAACACATAAGGGGGGGCCCTTATATCCGGGACATAAAAACACATAAGGGGGGACCCTTATATCCGGGACATAAAAACACATAAGGGGGGACCCTTATATCCCCGACATAAAAACACATAAGGAGGGACCCTTATATCCGGGACATAAAAACACATAAGGGGGGACCCTTATATCCCGACATAAAAACACATAAGGGGGGACCCTTATATCCGGGACATAAAAACACATAAGGGGGGACCCTTATATCCGGAACATAAAAACACATAAGGGGGGACCCTTATATCCCCGACATAAAAACACATAAGGGGGGACCCTTATATCCGGGACATAAAAACACATAAGGGGGGACCCTTTTATCCCCGACATAAAAACACATAAGGGGGGACCCTTATATCCGGGACATAAAAACACATAAGGGGGGACCCTTATATCCGGGACATAAAAACACATAAGGGGGGGACTCTTATATCCGGGACATAAAAACACATAAGGGGGGACCCTTATATCCGGGACATAAAAACACATAAGGGGGGACCCTTATATCCGGGACATAAAAACACATAAGGGGGGACCGTTATATCCGGGACATAAAAACACATAAGGGGGGACCCTTATATCCCGACATAAAAACACATAAGGGGGGACCCTTATATCCGGGACATAAAAACACATAAGGGGGGACCCTTATATCCGGAACATAAAAACACATAAGGGGGGACCCTTATATCCCCGACATAAAAACACATAAGGGGGGACCCTTATATCCGGGACATAAAAACACATAAGGGGGGACCCTTATATCTCCAACATAAAAACACATAAGGGGGGACCCTTATATCCGGGACATAAAAACACATAAGGGGGGGCACTTATATCCGGGACATAAAAACACATAAGGGGGGACCCTTATATCCCCGACATAAAAACACATAAGGGGGGACCCTTATATCCGGGACATAAAAACACATAAGGGGGGACCCTTATATCCGGGACATAAAAACACATAAGGGGGGACCCTTATATCCGGGACATAAAAACACATAAGGGGGGACCCTTATATCCCCGACATAAAAACACATAAGGGGGGACCCTTATATCCGGGACATAAAAACACATAAGGGGGGACCCTTATATCCGGGACATAAAAACACATAAGGGGGGACCCTTATATCCGGGACATAAAAACACGTAAGGGGGGACCCTTATATCCCCGACATAAAAACACATAAGGGGGGACCCTTATATCCCCGACATAAAAACACATAAGGGGGGACCCTTATATCCCCGACATAAAAACACATAAGGGGGGACCCTTATATCCCCGACATAAAAACACGTAAGGGGGGGCCCTTATATCCCCAACATAAAAACACATAAGGGGGGACCCTTATATCCCCGACATAAAAACACATAAGGGGAGACCCTTATATCCGGGACATAAAAACACATAAGGGGGGACCCTTATATCCGGGACATAAAACACATAATGGGCAGACCCTTATATCTGGGACATGAAACACATAATGGGCAGACCCTTATATCCGGGACATGAAACACATAATAGGCAGACCCTTATATCCGGAACATGAAACACATAAGGGGGGACCCTTATATCCCCGACATAAAAACACATAAGGGGGGACCCTTATATCCGGGACATAAAAACACATAAGGGGGGACCCTTATATCCCCGACATAAAAACACATAAGGGGGGACCCTTATATCCGTGACATAAAAACACATAAGGGGGGACCCTTTTATCCCCGACATAAAAACACATAAGGGGGGACCCTTATATCCCTGACATAAAAACACGTAAGGGGGGACCCTTATATAGCCGACATAAAAACACATAAGGGGGGACCCTTATATCCGGGACATAAAAACACATAAGGGGGGACCCTTATATCCGGGACATGAAACAGATAATGGGCAGACCCTTATATCCGGGACATGAAACACATAAGGGGGGACCCTTATATCCCCGACATAAAAACACATAAAGGGGGGCCCTTATATCCCCGACATAAAAACACATAAGGGGGGACCCTTATATCCCCGACATAAAAACACATAAGGGGGGACCCTTATATCCGGGACATAAAAACTTATAAGGGGGGACCCTTATATCCGGGACATAAAAAAACATAAGGGGGGACCCTTATATCCGGGACATGAAACAGACCCTTATATCCGGGACATGAGACACATAAGGGGGGACCCTTATATCCGGGACATAAAAACACATAAGGGGGGACCCTTATATCCCCGACATAAAAACACATAAGGGGGGACCCTTATATCCGGGACATGAAACACATAATAGGCAGACCCTTATATCCGGAACATGAAACACATAAGGGGGGACCCTTATATCCCCGACATAAAAACACATAAGGGGGGACCCTTATATCCGGGACATAAAAACACATAAGGGGGGACCCTTATATCCCCGACATAAAAACACATAAGGGGGGACCCTTATATCCGGGACATAAAAACACATAAGGGGGGACCCTTTTATCCCCGACATAAAAACACATAAGGGGGGACCCTTATATCCCCGACATAAAAACACGTAAGGGGGGACCCTTATATAGCCGACATAAAAACACATAAGGGGGGACCCTTATATCCGGGACATAAAAACACATAAGGGGGGACCCTTATATCCGGGACATGAAACACATAATAGGCAGACCCTTATATCCGGGACATGAAACACATAAGGGGGGACCCTTATATCCCCGACATAAAAACACATAAGGGGGGACCCTTATATCCCCGACATAAAAACACATAAGGGGGGACCCTTATATCCCCGACATAAAAACACATAAGGGGGGACCCTTATATCCCCGACATAAAAACACATAAGGGGGGACCCTTATATCCCCGACATAAAAACACATAAGGGGGGACCCTTATATCCGGGACATAAAAACACATAAGCGGGGACCCTTATATCCGGGACATGAAACACATAATGGGCAGACCCTTATATCCGGGACATGAAACACATAAGGGGGGACCCTTTTATCCCCGACATAAAAACCCATAAGGGGGGACCCTTATATCCCGACATAAAAACACATAAGGGGGGACCCTTATATCCCCCACATAAAAACACTTAAGGGGGACCCTTATATCCGGGACATAAAAACTTATAAGGGGGGACCCTTATATCCGGGACATAAAAACACATAAGGGGGGACCCTTATATCCGGGACATAAAAACACATAAGGGGGGACCCTTATATCTCCAACATAAAAACACATAAGGGGGGACCCTTATATCCGGGACATAAAAACACATAAGGGGGGGGCACTTATATCCGGGACATAAAAACACATAAGGGGGGACCCTTATATCCCCGACATAAAAACACATAAGGGGGGACCCTTATATCCGGGACATAAAAACACATAAGGGGGGACCCTTATATCCGGGACATAAAAACACATAAGGGGGGACCCTTATATCCGGGACATAAAAACACATAAGGGGGGACCCTTATATCCCCGACATAAAAACACATAAGGGGGGACCCTTATATCCGGGACATAAAAACACATAAGGGGGGACCCTTATATCCGGGACATAAAAACACATAAGGGGGGACCCTTATATCCGGGACATAAAAACACGTAAGGGGGGACCCTTATATCCCCGACATAAAAACACATAAGGGGGGACCCTTATATCCCCGACATAAAAACACATAAGGGGGGACCCTTATATCCCCGACATAAAAACACATAAGGGGGGACCCTTATATCCCCGACATAAAAACACGTAAGGGGGGGCCCTTATATCCCCAACATAAAAACACATAAGGGGGGACCCTTATATCCCCGACATAAAAACACATAAGGGGAGACCCTTATATCCGGGACATAAAAACACATAAGGGGGGACCCTTATATCCGGGACATAAAACACATAATGGGCAGACCCTTATATCTGGGACATGAAACACATAATGGGCAGACCCTTATATCCGGGACATGAAACACATAATAGGCAGACCCTTATATCCGGAACATGAAACACATAAGGGGGGACCCTTATATCCCCGACATAAAAACACATAAGGGGGGACCCTTATATCCGGGACATAAAAACACATAAGGGGGGACCCTTATATCCCCGACATAAAAACACATAAGGGGGGACCCTTATATCCGTGACATAAAAACACATAAGGGGGGACCCTTTTATCCCCGACATAAAAACACATAAGGGGGGACCCTTATATCCCCGACATAAAAACACGTAAGGGGGGACCCTTATATAGCCGACATAAAAACACATAAGGGGGGACCCTTATATCCGGGACATAAAAACACATAAGGGGGGACCCTTATATCCGGGACATGAAACAGATAATGGGCAGACCCTTATATCCGGGACATGAAACACATAAGGGGGGACCCTTATATCCCCGACATAAAAACACATAAAGGGGGGCCCTTATATCCCCGACATAAAAACACATAAGGGGGGACCCTTATATCCCCGACATAAAAACACATAAGGGGGGACCCTTATATCCGGGACATAAAAACTTATAAGGGGGGACCCTTATATCCGGGACATAAAAAAACATAAGGGGGGACCCTTATATCCGGGACATGAAACAGACCCTTATATCCGGGACATGAGACACATAAGGGGGGACCCTTATATCCGGGACATAAAAACACATAAGGGGGGACCCTTATATCCCCGACATAAAAACACATAAGGGGGGACCCTTATATCCGGGACATGAAACACATAATAGGCAGACCCTTATATCCGGAACATGAAACACATAAGGGGGGACCCTTATATCCCCGACATAAAAACACATAAGGGGGGACCCTTATATCCGGGACATAAAAACACATAAGGGGGGACCCTTATATCCCCGACATAAAAACACATAAGGGGGGACCCTTATATCCGGGACATAAAAACACATAAGGGGGGACCCTTTTATCCCCGACATAAAAACACATAAGGGGGGACCCTTATATCCCCGACATAAAAACACGTAAGGGGGGACCCTTATATAGCCGACATAAAAACACATAAGGGGGGACCCTTATATCCGGGACATAAAAACACATAAGGGGGGACCCTTATATCCGGGACATGAAACACATAATAGGCAGACCCTTATATCCGGGACATGAAACACATAAGGGGGGACCCTTATATCCCCGACATAAAAACACATAAGGGGGGACCCTTATATCCCCGACATAAAAACACATAAGGGGGGACCCTTATATCCCCGACATAAAAACACATAAGGGGGGACCCTTATATCCCCGACATAAAAACACATAAGGGGGGACCCTTATATCCCCGACATAAAAACACATAAGGGGGGACCCTTATATCCGGGACATAAAAACACATAAGCGGGGACCCTTATATCCGGGACATGAAACACATAATGGGCAGACCCTTATATCCGGGACATGAAACACATAAGGGGGGACCCTTTTATCCCCGACATAAAAACCCATAAGGGGGGACCCTTATATCCCGACATAAAAACACATAAGGGGGGACCCTTATATCCCCCACATAAAAACACTTAAGGGGGACCCTTATATCCGGGACATAAAAACTTATAAGGGGGGACCCTTATATCCGGGACATAAAAACACATAAGGGGGGACCCTTATATCCGGGACATAAAAACACATAAGGGGGGACCCTTATATCCCCGACATAAAAACACATAAGGGGGGACCCTTATATCCGGGACATAAAAAAACATAAGGGGGGACCCTTATATCCGGGACATGAAACAGACCCTTATATCCGGGACATGAGACACATAAGGGGGGACCCTTATATCCGGGACATAAAAACACATAAGGGGGGACCCTTATATCCCCGACATAAAAACACATAAGGGGGGACCCTTATATCCGGGACATGAAACACATAATAGGCAGACCCTTATATCCGGAACATGAAACACATAAGGGGGGACCCTTATATCCCCGACATAAAAACACATAAGGGGGGACCCTTATATCCGGGACATAAAAACACATAAGGGGGGACCCTTATATCCCCGACATAAAAACACATAAGGGGGGACCCTTATATCCGGGACATAAAAACACATAAGGGGGGACCCTTTTATCCCCGACATAAAAACACATAAGGGGGGACCCTTATATCCCCGACATAAAAACACGTAAGGGGGGACCCTTATATAGCCGACATAAAAACACATAAGGGGGGACCCTTATATCCGGGACATAAAAACACATAAGGGGGGACCCTTATATCCGGGACATGAAACACATAATAGGCAGACCCTTATATCCGGGACATGAAACACATAAGGGGGGACCCTTATATCCCCGACATAAAAACACATAAGGGGGGACCCTTATATCCCCGACATAAAAACACATAAGGGGGGACCCTTATATCCCCGACATAAAAACACATAAGGGGGGACCCTTATATCCCCGACATAAAAACACATAAGGGGGGACCCTTATATCCCCGACATAAAAACACATAAGGGGGGACCCTTATATCCGGGACATAAAAACACATAAGCGGGGACCCTTATATCCGGGACATGAAACACATAATGGGCAGACCCTTATATCCGGGACATGAAACACATAAGGGGGGACCCTTTTATCCCCGACATAAAAACCCATAAGGGGGGACCCTTATATCCCGACATAAAAACACATAAGGGGGGACCCTTATATCCCCCACATAAAAACACTTAAGGGGGACCCTTATATCCGGGACATAAAAACTTATAAGGGGGGACCCTTATATCCGGGACATAAAAACACATAAGGGGGGACCCTTATATCCGGGACATAAAAACACATAAGGGGGGACCCTTATATCCCCGACATAAAAACACATAAGGGGGGACCCTTATATCCGGAACATAAAAACACATAAGGGGGGACCCTTATATCCCCGACATAAAAACACATAAGGGGGGACCCTTATATCCGGGACATGAAAAACTTATAAGGGGGAACCCTTATATCCGCCACATAAAAACACATAAGGGGGGACCCTTATATCCCCGACATAAAAACACATAAGGGGGGGCCTTATATCTGGGACATAAAAACACATAAGGGGGGACCCTTATATCCGGAACATAAAAACACATAAGGGGGGGCCCTTATATCCGGGACATGAAACACATAAGGGGGGACATAAAAACACATAAGGGGGGACCCTTATATCCGGGACATAAAAACACATAAGGGGGGACATAAAAACACATAAGGGGGGACCCTTATATCCGGAACATAAAAACACATAAGGGGGGACCCTTATATCCGGGACATAAAAACACGTAAGGGGGGACCGTTATATCCGGGACATAAAAACACATAAGGGGGGACCCTTATATCCCGACATAAAAACACATAAGGGGGGACCCTTATATCCGGGACATAAAAACACATAAGGGGGGACCCTTATATCCGGAACATAAAAACACATAAGGGGGGACCCTTATATCCCCGACATAAAAACACATAAGGGGGGACCCTTATATCCGGGACATAAAAACACATAAGGGGGGACCCTTATATCTCCAACATAAAAACACATAAGGGGGAACCCTTATATCCGGGACATAAAAACACATAAGGGGGGGCACTTATATCCGGGACATAAAAACACATAAGGGGGGACCCTTATATCCCCGACATAAAAACACATAAGGGGGGACCCTTATATCCGGGACATAAAAACACATAAGGGGGGACCCTTATATCCGGGACATAAAAACACATAAGGGGGGACCCTTATATCCGGGACATAAAAACACATAAGGGGGGACCCTTATATCCCCGACATAAAAACACATAAGGGGGGACCCTTATATCCGGGACATAAAAACACATAAGGGGGGACCCTTATATCCGGGACATAAAAACACATAAGGGGGGACCCTTATATCCGGGACATAAAAACACGTAAGGGGGGACCCTTATATCCCCGACATAAAAACACATAAGGGGGGACCCTTATATCCCCGACATAAAAACACATAAGGGGGGACCCTTATATCCCCGACATAAAAACACATAAGGGGGGACCCTTATATCCCCGACATAAAAACACGTAAGGGGGGGCCCTTATATCCCCAACATAAAAACACATAAGGGGGGACCCTTATATCCCCGACATAAAAACACATAAGGGGAGACCCTTATATCCGGGACATAAAAACACATAAGGGGGGACCCTTATATCCGGGACATAAAACACATAATGGGCAGACCCTTATATCTGGGACATGAAACACATAATGGGCAGACCCTTATATCCGGGACATGAAACACATAATAGGCAGACCCTTATATCCGGAACATGAAACACATAAGGGGGGACCCTTATATCCCCGACATAAAAACACATAAGGGGAGACCCTTATATCCGGGACATAAAAACACATAAGGGGGGACCCTTATATCCCCGACATAAAAACACATAAGGGGGGACCCTTATATCCGTGACATAAAAACACATAAGGGGGGACCCTTTTATCCCCGACATAAAAACACATAAGGGGGGACCCTTATATCCCCGACATAAAAACACGTAAGGGGGGACCCTTATATAGCCGACATAAAAACACATAAGGGGGGACCCTTATATCCGGGACATAAAAACACATAAGGGGGGACATAAAAACACATAAGGGGGGACCCTTATATCCGGAACATAAAAACACATAAGGGGGGACCCTTATATCCGGAACATAAAAACACATAAGGGGGGGCCCTTATATCCGGGACATGAAACACATAATGGGCAGACCCTTATATCCGGGACATGAAACACATATTGGGCAGACCCTTATATCCGGGACATGAAAAACATAGGGGGGGACCCTTATACCCCCGACATAAAAACACATAAGGGGGGACCCTTATATCCCCGACATAAAAACACATAAGGGGTGATCCTTATATCCCCGACATAAAAACACATAAGGGGGGACCCTTATATCCCCGACATAAAAACACATAAGGGGGGACCCTTATATCTCCAACATAAAAACACATAAGGGGGGACCCTTATATCCGGGACATAAAAACACATAAGGGGGGACCCTTATATCCGGGACATAAAAACACATAAGGGGGGACCCTTATATCCGGGACATGAAACAGATAATGGGCAGACCCTTATATCCGGGACATGAAACACATAAGGGGGGACCCTTATATCCCCGACATAAAAACACATAAAGGGGGGCCCTTATATCCCCGACATAAAAACACATAAGGGGGGACCCTTATATCCGGGACATGAAACACATAATGGCCAGACCCTTATATCCGGGACATGAAACACATAAGGGGGGACCCTTATATCCCCGACATAAAAACACATAAGGGGGGACCCTTATATCTCCAACATAAAAACACATAAGGGGGGACCCTTATATCCGGGACATAAAAACACATAAGGGGGGACCCTTATATCCGGAACATAAAAACACATAAGGGGGGACCCTTATATCCGGAACATAAAAACACATAAGGGGGGGCCCTTATATCCGGGACATGAAACACATAATGGGCAGACCCTTATATCCGGGACATGAAACACATATTGGGCAGACCCTTATATCCGGGACATGAAAAACATAGGGGGGGACCCTTATACCCCCGACATAAAAACACATAAGGGGGGACCCTTATATCCCCGACATAAAAACACATAAGGGGTGATCCTTATATCCCCGACATAAAAACACATAAGGGGGGACCCTTATATCCCCGACATAAAAACACATAAGGGGGGACCCTTATATCTCCAACATAAAAACACATAAGGGGGGACCCTTATATCCGGGACATAAAAACACATAAGGGGGGACCCTTATATCCGGGACATAAAAACACATAAGGGGGGACCCTTATATCCGGGACATAAAAACACATAAGGGGGGACCCTTATATCCGGGACATAAAAACACAAAGGGGGGACCCTTATATCCGGGACATAAAAACACATAAGGGGGGACCCTTATATCCCCGACATAAAAACACATAAGGGGGGACCCTTTTATCCGGGACATAAAAACACATAAGGGGGGACCCTTATATCCCCGACATAAAAACACATAAGGGGGGGCCCTTATATCCCCGACATAAAAACACATAAGGGGGGACCCTTATATCCCCGACATAAAAACACCTAAGGGGGGACCCTTATATCCGGGACATAAAAACACATAAGGGGGGACCCTTATATACCCGCCACATAAAAACACATAAGGGGGGACACTTATATCCCCGACATAAAAACACATAAGGGGGGGCCCTTATATTCGGGACATGAAACACATAATGGGCAGACCCTTATATCCGGGACATGAAACACCTAAGGGGGGACCCTTATATCCCCGACATAAAAACACATGAGGGGGGACCCTTATATCTCCAACATAACAACACATAAGGGGGGACCCTTATATCCGGGAAATAAAAACACATAAGGGGGGGCACTTATATCCGGGACATAAAAACACATAAGGGGGGACCCTCATATCCCCGACATAAAAACACATAAGGGGGGACCCTTATATCCGGGACATAAAAACACATAAAGGGGGACCCTTATATCCGGGACATAAAAACACATAAGGGGGGACTCTTATATCCGGGACATAAAAACACATAAGGGGGGACCCTTATATCCGGGACATAAAAACACATAAGGGGGGACCCTTATATCCCCGACATAAAAACACATAAGGGGGGACCCTTATATCCGGGACATAAAAACACATAAGGGGGGACCCTTATATCCCCGACATAAAAACACATAAGGGGGGACCCTTATATCCGGGACATAAAAACACATAAGGGGGGACCCTTATATCCGGGACATAAAAACACATAAGGGGGGGACTCTTATATCCGGGACATAAAAACACATAAGGGGGGACCCTTATATCCGGGACATAAAAACACATAAGGGGGGACCCTTATATCCCCGACATAAAAACACATAAGGGGGGACCCTTATATCCCCGACATAAAAACACATAAGGGGGGACCCTTATATCCCCGACATAAAAACACATAAGGGGGGACCCTTATATCCCCAACATAAAAACACATAAGGTGGGACCCTTATATCCCCGGCATAAAAACACATAAGGGGGGACCCTTATATCCCCGACATAAAAACACGTAAGGGGGGACCCTTATATCCCCGACATAAAAACACATAAGGGGGGACCCTTATATCCCCGACATAAAAACACATAAGGGGGGACCCTTATATCCGGGACATAAAAACACATAAGGGGGGACCCTTATATCCCCGACATAAAAACACATAAGGGGGGACCCTTATATCCGGGACATAAAAACACATAAGGGGGGACCCTTTTATCCCCGACATAAAAACACATAAGGGGGGACCCTTATATCCGGGACATAAAAACACATAAGGGGGGACCCTTATATCCGGGACATAAAAACACATAAGGGGGGGACTCTTATATCCGGGACATAAAAACACATAAGGGGGGACTATTCTATCCGGGACATAAAAACACATAAGGGGGGACCCTTATATCCCCGACATAAAAACACATAAGGGGGGACCCTAATATCCGGGACATAAAAACACATAAGGGGGGACCCTTATATCCCGACATAAAAACACATAAGGGGGGACCCTTATATCCGGGACATAAAAACACATAAGGGGGGACCCTTATATCCGGAACATAAAAACACATAAGGGGGACCCTTATATCCCCGACATAAAAACACATAAGGGGGGACCCTTATATCCGGGACATAAAAACACATAAGGGGGGACCCTTTTATCCCCGACATAAAAACACATAAGGGGGGACCCTTATATCCGGGACATAAAAACACATAAGGGGGGACCCTTATATCCGGGACATAAAAACACATAAGGGGGGGACTCTTATATCCGGGACATAAAAACACATAAGGGGGGACCCTTATATCCGGGACATAAAAACACATAAGGGGGGACCCTTATATCCGGGACATAAAAACACATAAGGGGGGACCGTTATATCCGGGACATAAAAACACATAAGGGGGGACCCTTATATCCCGACATAAAAACACATAAGGGGGGACCCTTATATCCGGGACATAAAAACACATAAGGGGGGACCCTTATATCCGGAACATAAAAACACATAAGGGGGGACCCTTATATCCCCGACATAAAAACACATAAGGGGGGACCCTTATATCCGGGACATAAAAACACATAAGGGGGGACCCTTATATCTCCAACATAAAAACACATAAGGGGGGACCCTTATATCCGGGACATAAAAACACATAAGGGGGGGCACTTATATCCGGGACATAAAAACACATAAGGGGGGACCCTTATATCCCCGACATAAAAACACATAAGGGGGGACCCTTATATCCGGGACATAAAAACACATAAGGGGGGACCCTTATATCCGGGACATAAAAACACATAAGGGGGGACCCTTATATCCCCGACATAAAAACACATAAGGGGGGACCCTTATATCCCCGACATAAAAACACATAAGGGGGGACCCTTATATCCGGGACATAAAAACACATAAGGGGGGACCCTTATATCCGGGACATAAAAACACATAAGGGGGGACCCTTATATCCGGGACATAAAAACACGTAAGGGGGGACCCTTATATCCGGGACATAAAAACACATAAGGGGGGACCCTTATATCCCCGACATAAAAACACATAAGGGGGGACCCTTATATCCCCGACATAAAAACACATAAGGGGGGACCCTTATATCCCCGACATAAAAACACGTAAGGGGGGGCCCTTATATCCCCAACATAAAAACACATAAGGGGGGACCCTTATATCCCCGACATAAAAACACATAAGGGGAGACCCTTATATCCGGGACATAAAAACACATAAGGGGGGACCCTTATATCCGGGACATAAAACACATAATGGGCAGACCCTTATATCTGGGACATGAAACACATAATGGGCAGACCCTTATATCCGGGACATGAAACACATAATAGGCAGACCCTTATATCCGGAACATGAAACACATAAGGGGGGACCCTTATATCCCCGACATAAAAACACATAAGGGGGGACCCTTATATCCGGGACATAAAAACACATAAGGGGGGACCCTTATATCCCCGACATAAAAACACATAAGGGGGGACCCTTATATCCGTGACATAAAAACACATAAGGGGGGACCCTTTTATCCCCGACATAAAAACACATAAGGGGGGACCCTTATATCCCCGACATAAAAACACGTAAGGGGGGACCCTTATATAGCCGACATAAAAACACATAAGGGGGGACCCTTATATCCGGGACATAAAAACACATAAGGGGGGACCCTTATATCCGGGACATGAAACAGATAATGGGCAGACCCTTATATCCGGGACATGAAACACATAAGGGGGGACCCTTATATCCCCGACATAAAAACACATAAAGGGGGGCCCTTATATCCCCGACATAAAAACACATAAGGGGGGACCCTTATATCCCCGACATAAAAACACATAAGGGGGGACCCTTATATCCGGGACATAAAAACTTATAAGGGGGGACCCTTATATCCGGGACATAAAAAAACATAAGGGGGGACCCTTATATCCGGGACATGAAACAGACCCTTATATCCGGGACATGAGACACATAAGGGGGGACCCTTATATCCGGGACATAAAAACACATAAGGGGGGACCCTTATATCCCCGACATAAAAACACATAAGGGGGGACCCTTATATCCGGGACATGAAACACATAATAGGCAGACCCTTATATCCGGAACATGAAACACATAAGGGGGGACCCTTATATCCCCGACATAAAAACACATAAGGGGGGACCCTTATATCCGGGACATAAAAACACATAAGGGGGGACCCTTATATCCCCGACATAAAAACACATAAGGGGGGACCCTTATATCCGGGACATAAAAACACATAAGGGGGGACCCTTTTATCCCCGACATAAAAACACATAAGGGGGGACCCTTATATCCCCGACATAAAAACACGTAAGGGGGGACCCTTATATAGCCGACATAAAAACACATAAGGGGGGACCCTTATATCCGGGACATAAAAACACATAAGGGGGGACCCTTATATCCGGGACATGAAACACATAATAGGCAGACCCTTATATCCGGGACATGAAACACATAAGGGGGGACCCTTATATCCCCGACATAAAAACACATAAGGGGGGACCCTTATATCCCCGACATAAAAACACATAAGGGGGGACCCTTATATCCCCGACATAAAAACACATAAGGGGGGACCCTTATATCCCCGACATAAAAACACATAAGGGGGGACCCTTATATCCCCGACATAAAAACACATAAGGGGGGACCCTTATATCCGGGACATAAAAACACATAAGCGGGGACCCTTATATCCGGGACATGAAACACATAATGGGCAGACCCTTATATCCGGGACATGAAACACATAAGGGGGGACCCTTTTATCCCCGACATAAAAACCCATAAGGGGGGACCCTTATATCCCGACATAAAAACACATAAGGGGGGACCCTTATATCCCCCACATAAAAACACTTAAGGGGGACCCTTATATCCGGGACATAAAAACTTATAAGGGGGGACCCTTATATCCGGGACATAAAAACACATAAGGGGGGACCCTTATATCCGGGACATAAAAACACATAAGGGGGGACCCTTATATCCCCGACATAAAAACACATAAGGGGGGACCCTTATATCCGGGACATAAAAAAACATAAGGGGGGACCCTTATATCCGGGACATGAAACAGACCCTTATATCCGGGACATGAGACACATAAGGGGGGACCCTTATATCCGGGACATAAAAACACATAAGGGGGGACCCTTATATCCCCGACATAAAAACACATAAGGGGGGACCCTTATATCCGGGACATGAAACACATAATAGGCAGACCCTTATATCCGGAACATGAAACACATAAGGGGGGACCCTTATATCCCCGACATAAAAACACATAAGGGGGGACCCTTATATCCGGGACATAAAAACACATAAGGGGGGACCCTTATATCCCCGACATAAAAACACATAAGGGGGGACCCTTATATCCGGGACATAAAAACACATAAGGGGGGACCCTTTTATCCCCGACATAAAAACACATAAGGGGGGACCCTTATATCCCCGACATAAAAACACGTAAGGGGGGACCCTTATATAGCCGACATAAAAACACATAAGGGGGGACCCTTATATCCGGGACATAAAAACACATAAGGGGGGACCCTTATATCCGGGACATGAAACACATAATAGGCAGACCCTTATATCCGGGACATGAAACACATAAGGGGGGACCCTTATATCCCCGACATAAAAACACATAAGGGGGGACCCTTATATCCCCGACATAAAAACACATAAGGGGGGACCCTTATATCCCCGACATAAAAACACATAAGGGGGGACCCTTATATCCCCGACATAAAAACACATAAGGGGGGACCCTTATATCCGGGACATAAAAACACATAAGCGGGGACCCTTATATCCGGGACATGAAACACATAATGGGCAGACCCTTATATCCGGGACATGAAACACATAAGGGGGGACCCTTTTATCCCCGACATAAAAACCCATAAGGGGGGACCCTTATATCCCGACATAAAAACACATAAGGGGGGACCCTTATATCCCCCACATAAAAACACTTAAGGGGGACCCTTATATCCGGGACATAAAAACTTATAAGGGGGGACCCTTATATCCGGGACATAAAAACACATAAGGGGGGACCCTTATATCCGGGACATAAAAACACATAAGGGGGGACCCTTATATCCCCGACATAAAAACACATAAGGGGGGACCCTTATATCCGGAACATAAAAACACATAAGGGGGGACCCTTATATCCCCGACATAAAAACACATAAGGGGGGACCCTTATATCCCCGACATAAAAACACATAAGGGGTGATCCTTATATCCCCGACATAAAAACACATAAGGGGGGACCCTTATATCCCCGACATAAAAACACATAAGGGGGGACCCTTATATCTCCAACATAAAAACACATAAGGGGGGACCCTTATATCCGGGACATAAAAACACATAAGGGGGGACCCTTATATCCGGGACATAAAAACACATAAGGGGGGACCCTTATATCCGGGACATAAAAACACATAAGGGGGGACCCTTATATCCGGGACATAAAAACACAAAGGGGGGACCCTTATATCCGGGACATAAAAACACATAAGGGGGGACCCTTATATCCCCGACATAAAAACACATAAGGGGGGACCCTTTTATCCGGGACATAAAAACACATAAGGGGGGACCCTTATATCCCCGACATAAAAACACATAAGGGGGGGCCCTTATATCCCCGACATAAAAACACATAAGGGGGGACCCTTATATCCCCGACATAAAAACACCTAAGGGGGGACCCTTATATCCGGGACATAAAAACACATAAGGGGGGACCCTTATATACCCGCCACATAAAAACACATAAGGGGGGACACTTATATCCCCGACATAAAAACACATAAGGGGGGGCCCTTATATTCGGGACATGAAACACATAATGGGCAGACCCTTATATCCGGGACATGAAACACCTAAGGGGGGACCCTTATATCCCCGACATAAAAACACATGAGGGGGGACCCTTATATCTCCAACATAACAACACATAAGGGGGGACCCTTATATCCGGGAAATAAAAACACATAAGGGGGGGCACTTATATCCGGGACATAAAAACACATAAGGGGGGACCCTCATATCCCCGACATAAAAACACATAAGGGGGGACCCTTATATCCGGGACATAAAAACACATAAAGGGGGACCCTTATATCCGGGACATAAAAACACATAAGGGGGGACTCTTATATCCGGGACATAAAAACACATAAGGGGGGACCCTTATATCCGGGACATAAAAACACATAAGGGGGGACCCTTATATCCCCGACATAAAAACACATAAGGGGGGACCCTTATATCCGGGACATAAAAACACATAAGGGGGGACCCTTATATCCCCGACATAAAAACACATAAGGGGGGACCCTTATATCCGGGACATAAAAACACATAAGGGGGGACCCTTATATCCGGGACATAAAAACACATAAGGGGGGGACTCTTATATCCGGGACATAAAAACACATAAGGGGGGACCCTTATATCCGGGACATAAAAACACATAAGGGGGGACCCTTATATCCCCGACATAAAAACACATAAGGGGGGACCCTTATATCCCCGACATAAAAACACATAAGGGGGGACCCTTATATCCCCGACATAAAAACACATAAGGGGGGACCCTTATATCCCCAACATAAAAACACATAAGGTGGGACCCTTATATCCCCGGCATAAAAACACATAAGGGGGGACCCTTATATCCCCGACATAAAAACACGTAAGGGGGGACCCTTATATCCCCGACATAAAAACACATAAGGGGGGACCCTTATATCCCCGACATAAAAACACATAAGGGGGGACCCTTATATCCGGGACATAAAAACACATAAGGGGGGACCCTTATATCCCCGACATAAAAACACATAAGGGGGGACCCTTATATCCGGGACATAAAAACACATAAGGGGGGACCCTTTTATCCCCGACATAAAAACACATAAGGGGGGACCCTTATATCCGGGACATAAAAACACATAAGGGGGGACCCTTATATCCGGGACATAAAAACACATAAGGGGGGGACTCTTATATCCGGGACATAAAAACACATAAGGGGGGACTATTCTATCCGGGACATAAAAACACATAAGGGGGGACCCTTATATCCCCGACATAAAAACACATAAGGGGGGACCCTAATATCCGGGACATAAAAACACATAAGGGGGGACCCTTATATCCCGACATAAAAACACATAAGGGGGGACCCTTATATCCGGGACATAAAAACACATAAGGGGGGACCCTTATATCCGGAACATAAAAACACATAAGGGGGACCCTTATATCCCCGACATAAAAACACATAAGGGGGGACCCTTATATCCGGGACATAAAAACACATAAGGGGGGACCCTTTTATCCCCGACATAAAAACACATAAGGGGGGACCCTTATATCCGGGACATAAAAACACATAAGGGGGGACCCTTATATCCGGGACATAAAAACACATAAGGGGGGGACTCTTATATCCGGGACATAAAAACACATAAGGGGGGACCCTTATATCCGGGACATAAAAACACATAAGGGGGGACCCTTATATCCGGGACATAAAAACACATAAGGGGGGACCGTTATATCCGGGACATAAAAACACATAAGGGGGGACCCTTATATCCCGACATAAAAACACATAAGGGGGGACCCTTATATCCGGGACATAAAAACACATAAGGGGGGACCCTTATATCCGGAACATAAAAACACATAAGGGGGGACCCTTATATCCCCGACATAAAAACACATAAGGGGGGACCCTTATATCCGGGACATAAAAACACATAAGGGGGGACCCTTATATCTCCAACATAAAAACACATAAGGGGGGACCCTTATATCCGGGACATAAAAACACATAAGGGGGGGCACTTATATCCGGGACATAAAAACACATAAGGGGGGACCCTTATATCCCCGACATAAAAACACATAAGGGGGGACCCTTATATCCGGGACATAAAAACACATAAGGGGGGACCCTTATATCCGGGACATAAAAACACATAAGGGGGGACCCTTATATCCGGGACATAAAAACACATAAGGGGGGACCCTTATATCCCCGACATAAAAACACATAAGGGGGGACCCTTATATCCGGGACATAAAAACACATAAGGGGGGACCCTTATATCCGGGACATAAAAACACATAAGGGGGGACCCTTATATCCGGGACATAAAAACACGTAAGGGGGTACCCTTATATCCCCGACATAAAAACACATAAGGGGGGACCCTTATATCCCCGACATAAAAACACATAAGGGGGGACCCTTATATCCCCGACATAAAAACACATAAGGGGGGACCCTTATATCCCCGACATAAAAACACGTAAGGGGGGGCCCTTATATCCCCAACATAAAAACACATAAGGGGGGACCCTTATATCCCCGACATAAAAACACATAAGGGGAGACCCTTATATCCGGGACATAAAAACACATAAGGGGGGACCCTTATATCCGGGACATAAAACACATAATGGGCAGACCCTTATATCTGGGACATGAAACACATAATGGGCAGACCCTTATATCCGGGACATGAAACACATAATAGGCAGACCCTTATATCCGGAACATGAAACACATAAGGGGGGACCCTTATATCCCCGACATAAAAACACATAAGGGGGGACCCTTATATCCGGGACATAAAAACACATAAGGGGGGACCCTTATATCCCCGACATAAAAACACATAAGGGGGGACCCTTATATCCGTGACATAAAAACACATAAGGGGGGACCCTTTTATCCCCGACATAAAAACACATAAGGGGGGACCCTTATATCCCCGACATAAAAACACGTAAGGGGGGACCCTTATATAGCCGACATAAAAACACATAAGGGGGGACCCTTATATCCGGGACATAAAAACACATAAGGGGGGACCCTTATATCCGGGACATGAAACAGATAATGGGCAGACCCTTATATCCGGGACATGAAACACATAAGGGGGGACCCTTATATCCCCGACATAAAAACACATAAAGGGGGGCCCTTATATCCCCGACATAAAAACACATAAGGGGGGACCCTTATATCCCCGACATAAAAACACATAAGGGGGGACCCTTATATCCGGGACATAAAAACTTATAAGGGGGGACCCTTATATCCGGGACATAAAAAAACATAAGGGGGGACCCTTATATCCGGGACATGAAACAGACCCTTATATCCGGGACATGAGACACATAAGGGGGGACCCTTATATCCGGGACATAAAAACACATAAGGGGGGACCCTTATATCCCCGACATAAAAACACATAAGGGGGGACCCTTATATCCGGGACATGAAACACATAATAGGCAGACCCTTATATCCGGAACATGAAACACATAAGGGGGGACCCTTATATCCCCGACATAAAAACACATAAGGGGGGACCCTTATATCCGGGACATAAAAACACATAAGGGGGGACCCTTATATCCCCGACATAAAAACACATAAGGGGGGACCCTTATATCCGGGACATAAAAACACATAAGGGGGGACCCTTTTATCCCCGACATAAAAACACATAAGGGGGGACCCTTATATCCCCGACATAAAAACACGTAAGGGGGGACCCTTATATAGCCGACATAAAAACACATAAGGGGGGACCCTTATATCCGGGACATAAAAACACATAAGGGGGGACCCTTATATCCGGGACATGAAACACATAATAGGCAGACCCTTATATCCGGGACATGAAACACATAAGGGGGGACCCTTATATCCCCGACATAAAAACACATAAGGGGGGACCCTTATATCCCCGACATAAAAACACATAAGGGGGGACCCTTATATCCCCGACATAAAAACACATAAGGGGGGACCCTTATATCCCCGACATAAAAACACATAAGGGGGGACCCTTATATCCCCGACATAAAAACACATAAGGGGGGACCCTTATATCCGGGACATAAAAACACATAAGCGGGGACCCTTATATCCGGGACATGAAACACATAATGGGCAGACCCTTATATCCGGGACATGAAACACATAAGGGGGGACCCTTTTATCCCCGACATAAAAACCCATAAGGGGGGACCCTTATATCCCGACATAAAAACACATAAGGGGGGACCCTTATATCCCCCACATAAAAACACTTAAGGGGGACCCTTATATCCGGGACATAAAAACTTATAAGGGGGGACCCTTATATCCGGGACATAAAAACACATAAGGGGGGACCCTTATATCCGGGACATAAAAACACATAAGGGGGGACCCTTATATCCCCGACATAAAAACACATAAGGGGGGACCCTTATATCCGGGACATAAAAAAACATAAGGGGGGACCCTTATATCCGGGACATGAAACAGACCCTTATATCCGGGACATGAGACACATAAGGGGGGACCCTTATATCCGGGACATAAAAACACATAAGGGGGGACCCTTATATCCCCGACATAAAAACACATAAGGGGGGACCCTTATATCCGGGACATGAAACACATAATAGGCAGACCCTTATATCCGGAACATGAAACACATAAGGGGGGACCCTTATATCCCCGACATAAAAACACATAAGGGGGGACCCTTATATCCGGGACATAAAAACACATAAGGGGGGACCCTTATATCCCCGACATAAAAACACATAAGGGGGGACCCTTATATCCGGGACATAAAAACACATAAGGGGGGACCCTTTTATCCCCGACATAAAAACACATAAGGGGGGACCCTTATATCCCCGACATAAAAACACGTAAGGGGGGACCCTTATATAGCCGACATAAAAACACATAAGGGGGGACCCTTATATCCGGGACATAAAAACACATAAGGGGGGACCCTTATATCCGGGACATGAAACACATAATAGGCAGACCCTTATATCCGGGACATGAAACACATAAGGGGGGACCCTTATATCCCCGACATAAAAACACATAAGGGGGGACCCTTATATCCCCGACATAAAAACACATAAGGGGGGACCCTTATATCCCCGACATAAAAACACATAAGGGGGGACCCTTATATCCCCCACATAAAAACACTTAAGGGGGACCCTTATATCCGGGACATAAAAACTTATAAGGGGGGACCCTTATATCCGGGACATAAAAACACATAAGGGGGGACCCTTATATCCGGGACATAAAAACACATAAGGGGGGACCCTTATATCCCCGACATAAAAACACATAAGGGGGGACCCTTATATCCGGAACATAAAAACACATAAGGGGGGACCCTTATATCCCCGACATAAAAACACATAAGGGGGGACCCTTATATCCGGGACATGAAAAACTTATAAGGGGGAACCCTTATATCCGCCACATAAAAACACATAAGGGGGGACCCTTATATCCCCGACATAAAAACACATAAGGGGGGGCCTTATATCTGGGACATAAAAACACATAAGGGGGGACCCTTATATCCGGAACATAAAAACACATAAGGGGGGGCCCTTATATCCGGGACATGAAACACATAAGGGGGGACATAAAAACACATAAGGGGGGACCCTTATATCCGGGACATAAAAACACATAAGGGGGGACATAAAAACACATAAGGGGGGACCCTTATATCCGGAACATAAAAACACATAAGGGGGGACCCTTATATCCGGAACATAAAAACACATAAGGGGGGGCCCTTATATCCGGGACATGAAACACATAATGGGCAGACCCTTATATCCGGGACATGAAACACATATTGGGCAGACCCTTATATCCGGGACATGAAAAACATAGGGGGGGACCCTTATACCCCCGACATAAAAACACATAAGGGGGGACCCTTATATCCCCGACATAAAAACACATAAGGGGTGATCCTTATATCCCCGACATAAAAACACATAAGGGGGGACCCTTATATCCCCGACATAAAAACACATAAGGGGGGACCCTTATATCTCCAACATAAAAAAACATAAGGGGGGACCCTTATATCCGGGACATAAAAACACATAAGGGGGGACCCTTATATCCGGGACATAAAAACACATAAGGGGGGACCCTTATATCCGGGACATGAAACAGATAATGGGCAGACCCTTATATCCGGGACATGAAACACATAAGGGGGGACCCTTATATCCCCGACATAAAAACACATAAAGGGGGGCCCTTATATCCCCGACATAAAAACACATAAGGGGGGACCCTTATATCCGGGACATGAAACACATAATGGCCAGACCCTTATATCCGGGACATGAAACACATAAGGGGGGACCCTTATATCCCCGACATAAAAACACATAAGGGGGGACCCTTATATCTCCAACATAAAAACACATAAGGGGGGACCCTTATATCCGGGACATAAAAACACATAAGGGGGGACCCTTATATCCGGAACATAAAAACACATAAGGGGGGACCCTTATATCCGGAACATAAAAACACATAAGGGGGGGCCCTTATATCCGGGACATGAAACACATAATGGGCAGACCCTTATATCCGGGACATGAAACACATATTGGGCAGACCCTTATATCCGGGACATGAAAAACATAGGGGGGGACCCTTATACCCCCGACATAAAAACACATAAGGGGGGACCCTTATATCCCCGACATAAAAACACATAAGGGGTGATCCTTATATCCCCGACATAAAAACACATAAGGGGGGACCCTTATATCCCCGACATAAAAACACATAAGGGGGGACCCTTATATCTCCAACATAAAAACACATAAGGGGGGACCCTTATATCCGGGACATAAAAACACATAAGGGGGGACCCTTATATCCGGGACATAAAAACACATAAGGGGGGACCCTTATATCCGGGACATAAAAACACATAAGGGGGGACCCTTATATCCGGGACATAAAAACACAAAGGGGGGACCCTTATATCCGGGACATAAAAACACATAAGGGGGGACCCTTATATCCCCGACATAAAAACACATAAGGGGGGACCCTTTTATCCGGGACATAAAAACACATAAGGGGGGACCCTTATATCCCCGACATAAAAACACATAAGGGGGGGCCCTTATATCCCCGACATAAAAACACATAAGGGGGGACCCTTATATCCCCGACATAAAAACACCTAAGGGGGGACCCTTATATCCGGGACATTAAAACACATAAGGGGGGACCCTTATATACCCGCCACATAAAAACACATAAGGGGGGACACTTATATCCCCGACATAAAAACACATAAGGGGGGGCCCTTATATTCGGGACATGAAACACATAATGGGCAGACCCTTATATCCGGGACATGAAACACCTAAGGGGGGACCCTTATATCCCCGACATAAAAACACATAAGGGGGGACCCTTATATCTCCAACATAACAACACATAAGGGGGGACCCTTATATCCGGGAAATAAAAACACATAAGGGGGGGGCACTTATATCCGGGACATAAAAACACATAAGGGGGGACCCTCATATCCCCGACATAAAAACACATAAGGGGGGACCCTTATATCCGGGACATAAAAACACATAAAGGGGGACCCTTATATCCGGGACATAAAAACACATAAGGGGGGACTCTTATATCCGGGACATAAAAACACATAAGGGGGGACCCTTATATCCGGGACATAAAAACACATAAGGGGGGACCCTTATATCCCCGACATAAAAACACATAAGGGGGGACCCTTATATCCGGGACATAAAAACACATAAGGGGGGACCCTTATATCCCCGACATAAAAACACATAAGGGGGGACCCTTATATCCGGGACATAAAAACACATAAGGGGGGACCCTTATATCCGGGACATAAAAACACATAAGGGGGGGACTCTTATATCCGGGACATAAAAACACATAAGGGGGGACCCTTATATCCGGGACATAAAAACACATAAGGGGGACCCTTATATCCCCGACATAAAAACACATAAGGGGGGACCCTTATATCCCCGACATAAAAACACATAAGGGGGGACCCTTATATCCCCGACATAAAAACACATAAGGGGGGACCCTTATATCCCCAACATAAAAACACATAAGGTGGGCCCCTTATATCCCCGGCATAAAAACACATAAGGGGGGACCCTTATATCCCCGACATAAAAACACGTAAGGGGGGACCCTTATATCCCCGACATAAAAACACATAAGGGGGGACCCTTATATCCCCGACATAAAAACACATAAGGGGGGACCCTTATATCCGGGACATAAAAACACATAAGGGGGGACCCTTATATCCCCGACATAAAAACACATAAGGGGGGACCCTTATATCCGGGACATAAAAACACATAAGGGGGGACCCTTTTATCCCCGACATAAAAACACATAAGGGGGGACCCTTATATCCGGGACATAAAAACACATAAGGGGGGACCCTTATATCCGGGACATAAAAACACATAAGGGGGGGACTCTTATATCCGGGACATAAAAACACATAAGGGGGGACCCTTCTATCCGGGACATAAAAACACATAAGGGGGGACCCTTATATCCCCGACATAAAAACACATAAGGGGGGACCCTTATATCCGGGACATAAAAACACATAAGGGGGGACCCTTATATCCGGGACATAAAAACACATAAGGGGGGACCGTTATATCCGGTACATAAAAACACATAAGGGGGGACCCTTATATCCCGACATAAAAACACATAAGGGGGGACCCTTATATCCGGGACATAAAAACACATAAGGGGGGACCCTTATATCCGGAACATAAAAACACATAAGGGGGGACCCTTATATCCCCGACATAAAAACACATAAGGGGGGACCCTTATATCCGGGACATAAAAACACATAAGGGGGGACCCTTATATCTCCAACATAAAAACACATAAGGGGGGACCCTTATATCCGGGACATAAAAACACATAAGGGGGGGCACTTATATCCGGGACATAAAAACACATAAGGGGGGACCCTTATATCCCCGACATAAAAACACATAAGGGGGGACCCTTATATCCGGGACATAAAAACACATAAGGGGGGACCCTTATATCCGGGACATAAAAACACATAAGGGGGGACCCTTATATCCGGGACATAAAAACACATAAGGGGGGACCCTTATATCCGGGACATAAAAACACATAAGGGGGGACCCTTATATCCGGGACATAAAAACACATAAGGGGGGACCCTTATATCCGGGACATAAAAACACATAAGGGGGGACCCTTATATCCGGGACATAAAAACACGTAAGGGGGGACCCTTATATCCCCGACATAAAAACACATAAGGGGGGACCCTTATATCCCCGACATAAAAACACATAAGGGGGGACCCTTATATCCCCGACATAAAAACACATAAGGGGGGACCCTTATATCCC
Source organism: Hyperolius riggenbachi (assembly GCF_040937935.1). Taxonomy (NCBI): domain Eukaryota; kingdom Metazoa; phylum Chordata; class Amphibia; order Anura; family Hyperoliidae; genus Hyperolius; species Hyperolius riggenbachi. Next base: position 432,760,690 of record NC_090648.1, read on the forward strand.
CGACATAAAAACACGTAAGGGGGGGCCCTTATATCCCCAACATAAAAACACATAAGGGGGGACCCTTATATCCCCGACATAAAAACACATAAGGGGAGACCCTTATATCCGGGACATAAAAACACATAAGGGGGGACCCTTATATCCGGGACATAAAACACATAATGGGCAGACCCTTATATCTGGGACATGAAACACATAATGGGCAGACCCTTATATCCGGGACATGAAACACATAATAGGCAGACCCTTATATCCGGAACATGAAACACATAAGGGGGGACCCTTATATCCCCGACATAAAAACACATAAGGGGGGACCCTTATATCCGGGACATAAAAACACATAAGGGGGGACCCTTATATCCCCGACATAAAAACACATAAGGGGGGACCCTTATATCCGTGACATAAAAACACATAAGGGGGGACCCTTTTATCCCCGACATAAAAACACATAAGGGGGGACCCTTATATCCCCGACATAAAAACACGTAAGGGGGGACCCTTATATAGCCGACATAAAAACACATAAGGGGGGACCCTTATATCCGGGACATAAAAACACATAAGGGGGGACCCTTATATCCGGGACATGAAACAGATAATGGGCAGACCCTTATATCCGGGACATGAAACACATAAGGGGGGACCCTTATATCCCCGACATAAAAACACATAAAGGGGGGCCCTTATATCCCCGACATAAAAACACATAAGGGGGGACCCTTATATCCCCGACATAAAAACACATAAGGGGGGACCCTTATATCCGGGACATAAAAACTTATAAGGGGGGACCCTTATATCCGGGACATAAAAAAACATAAGGGGGGACCCTTATATCCGGGACATGAAACAGACCCTTATATCCGGGACATGAGACACATAAGGGGGGACCCTTATATCCGGGACATAAAAACACATAAGGGGGGACCCTTATATCCCCGACATAAAAACACATAAGGGGGGACCCTTATATCCGGGACATGAAACACATAATAGGCAGACCCTTATATCCGGAACATGAAACACATAAGGGGGGACCCTTATATCCCCGACATAAAAACACATAAGGGGGGACCCTTATATCCGGGACATAAAAACACATAAGGGGGGACCCTTATATCCCCGACATAAAAACACATAAGGGGGGACCCTTATATCCGGGACATAAAAACACATAAGGGGGGACCCTTTTATCCCCGACATAAAAACACATAAGGGGGGACCCTTATATCCCCGACATAAAAACACGTAAGGGGGGACCCTTATATAGCCGACATAAAAACACATAAGGGGGGACCCTTATATAGCCGACATAAAAACACATAAGGGGGGACCCTTATATCCGGGACATAAAAACACATAATAGGCAGACCCTTATATCCGGGACATGAAACACATAAGGGGGGACCCTTATATCCCCGACATAAAAACACATAAGGGGGGACCCTTATATCCCCGACATAAAAACACATAAGGGGGGACCCTTATATCCCCGACATAAAAACACATAAGGGGGGACCCTTATATCCCCGACATAAAAACACATAAGGGGGGACCCTTATATCCCCGACATAAAAACACATAAGGGGGGACCCTTATATCCCCGACATAAAAACACATAAGGGGGGACCCTTATATCCGGGACATAAAAACACATAAGCGGGGACCCTTATATCCGGGACATGAAACACATAATGGGCAGACCCTTATATCCGGGACATGAAACACATAAGGGGGGACCCTTTTATCCCCGACATAAAAACCCATAAGGGGGGACCCTTATATCCCGACATAAAAACACATAAGGGGGGACCCTTATATCCCCCACATAAAAACACTTAAGGGGGACCCTTATATCCGGGACATAAAAACTTATAAGGGGGGACCCTTATATCCGGGACATAAAAACACATAAGGGGGGACCCTTATATCCGGGACATAAAAACACATAAGGGGGGACCCTTATATCCCCGACATAAAAACACATAAGGGGGGACCCTTATATCCGGAACATAAAAACACATAAGGGGGGACCCTTATATCCCCGACATAAAAACACATAAGGGGGGACCCTTATATCCGGGACATGAAAAACTTATAAGGGGGAACCCTTATATCCGCCACATAAAAACACATAAGGGGGGACCCTTATATCCCCGACATAAAAACACATAAGGGGGGGGCCTTATATCTGGGACATGAAACACATAATGGGCAGACCCTTATATCCGGGACATGAAACACATAAGGGGGGACCCTTATATCCCCGACATAAAAACACATAAAGGGGGACCCTTATATCTCCAACATAAAAACACATAAGGGGGGACCCTTATATCCGGGACATAAAAACACATAAGGGGGGACCCTTATATCCGGAACATAAAAACACATAAGGGGGGACCCTTATATCCCCGACATAAAAACACATAAGGGGGGACCCTTATATCCGGGACATAAAAACACATAAGGGGGGACCCTTATATCCGGGACATAAAAACACATAAGGGGGGACCCTTATATCCGGGACATAAAAACACATAAGGGGGGACCCTTATATCCGTGACATAAAAACACATAAGGGGGGACCCTTATATCCGGGACATAAAAACACATAAGGGGGGACCCTTATATCCGGGACATGAAACACATAATAGGCAGACCCTTATATCCGGGACATGAAACACATAAGGGGGGACCCTTATATCCCCGACATAAAAACACATAAGGGGGGACCCTTATATCCCCGACATAAAAACACATAAGGGGGGACCCTTATATCCCCGACATAAAAACACATAAGGGGGGACCCTTATATCCCCGACATAAAAAAACATAAGGGGGGACCCTTATATCCCCGACATAAAAACACATAAGGGGGGACCCTTATATCCGGGACATAAAAACACATAAGCGGGGACCCTTATATCCGGGACATGAAACACATAATGGGCAGACCCTTATATCCGGGACATGAAACACATAAGGGGGGACCCTTTTATCCCCGACATAAAAACCCATAAGGGGGGACCCTTATATCCCCGACATAAAAACACATAAGGGGGGACCCTTATATCCCCCACATAAAAACACTTAAGGGGGACCCTTATATCCGGGAAATAAAAACTTATAAGGGGGGACCCTTATATCCGGGACATAAAAACACATAAGGGGGGACCCTTATATCCGGGACATGAAACACATAATAGGCAGACCCTTATATCTGGGACATGAAACACATAAGGGGGGACCCTTATATCCCCGACATAAAAACACATAAGGGGGGACCCTTATATCCGGGACATAAAAACACATAAGGGGGGACCCTTATATCCCCGACATAAAAACACATAAGGGGGGACCCTTATATCCGGAACATAAAAACACATAAGGGGGGACCCTTATATCCCCGACATAAAAACACATAAGGGGGGACCCTTATATCCCCAACATAAAAACACATAAGGTGGGCCCCTTATATCCCCGGCATAAAAACACATAAGGGGGGACCCTTATATCCCCGACATAAAAACACGTAAGGGGGGACCCTTATATCCCCGACATAAAAACACATAAGGGGGGACCCTTATATCCCCGACATAAAAACACATAAGGGGGGACCCTTATATCCGGGACATAAAAACACATAAGGGGGGACCCTTATATCCCCGACATAAAAACACATAAGGGGGGACCCTTATATCCGGGACATAAAAACACATAAGGGGGGACCCTTTTATCCCCGACATAAAAACACATAAGGGGGGACCCTTATATCCGGGACATAAAAACACATAAGGGGGGACCCTTATATCCGGGACATAAAAACACATAAGGGGGGGACTCTTATATCCGGGACATAAAAACACATAAGGGGGGACCATTCTATCCGGGACATAAAAACACATAAGGGGGGACCCTTATATCCCCGACATAAAAACACATAAGGGGGGACCCTTATATCCGGGACATAAAAACACATAAGGGGGGACCCTTATATCCGGGACATAAAAACACATAAGGGGGGACCGTTATATCCGGGACATAAAAACACATAAGGGGGGACCCTTATATCCCGACATAAAAACACATAAGGGGGGACCCTTATATCCGGGACATAAAAACACATAAGGGGGGACCCTTATATCCGGAACATAAAAACACATAAGGGGGGACCCTTATATCCCCGACATAAAAACACATAAGGGGGGACCCTTATATCCGGGACATAAAAACACATAAGGGGGGACCCTTATATCTCCAACATAAAAACACATAAGGGGGGACCCTTATATCCGGGACATAAAAACACATAAGGGGGGGCACTTATATCCGGGACATAAAAACACATAAGGGGGGACCCTTATATCCCCGACATAAAAACACATAAGGGGGGACCCTTATATCCGGGACATAAAAACACATAAGGGGGGACCCTTATATCCGGGACATAAAAACACATAAGGGGGGACCCTTATATCCGGGACATAAAAACACATAAGGGGGGACCCTTATATCCGGGACATAAAAACACATAAGGGGGGACCCTTATATCCGGGACATAAAAACACATAAGGGGGGACCCTTATATCCGGGACATAAAAACACATAAGGGGGGACCCTTATATCCGGGACATAAAAACACGTAAGGGGGGACCCTTATATCCCCGACATAAAAACACATAAGGGGGGACCCTTATATCCCCGACATAAAAACACATAAGGGGGGACCCTTATATCCCCGACATAAAAACACATAAGGGGGGACCCTTATATCCCCGACATAAAAACACGTAAGGGGGGGCCCTTATATCCCCAACATAAAAACACATAAGGGGGGACCCTTATATCCCCGACATAAAAACACATAAGGGGAGACCCTTATATCCGGGACATAAAAACACATAAGGGGGGACCCTTATATCCGGGACATAAAACACATAATGGGCAGACCCTTATATCTGGGACATGAAACACATAATGGGCAGACCCTTATATCCGGGACATGAAACACATAATAGGCAGACCCTTATATCCGGAACATGAAACACATAAGGGGGGACCCTTATATCCCCGACATAAAAACACATAAGGGGGGACCCTTATATCCGGGACATAAAAACACATAAGGGGGGACCCTTATATCCCCGACATAAAAACACATAAGGGGGGACCCTTATATCCGTGACATAAAAACACATAAGGGGGGACCCTTTTATCCCCGACATAAAAACACATAAGGGGGGACCCTTATATCCCCGACATAAAAACACGTAAGGGGGGACCCTTATATAGCCGACATAAAAACACATAAGGGGGGACCCTTATATCCGGGACATAAAAACACATAAGGGGGGACCCTTATATCCGGGACATGAAACAGATAATGGGCAGACCCTTATATCCGGGACATGAAACACATAAGGGGGGACCCTTATATCCCCGACATAAAAACACATAAAGGGGGGCCCTTATATCCCCGACATAAAAACACATAAGGGGGGACCCTTATATCCCCGACATAAAAACACATAAGGGGGGACCCTTATATCCGGGACATAAAAACTTATAAGGGGGGACCCTTATATCCGGGACATAAAAAAACATAAGGGGGGACCCTTATATCCGGGACATGAAACAGACCCTTATATCCGGGACATGAGACACATAAGGGGGGACCCTTATATCCGGGACATAAAAACACATAAGGGGGGACCCTTATATCCCCGACATAAAAACACATAAGGGGGGACCCTTATATCCGGGACATGAAACACATAATAGGCAGACCCTTATATCCGGAACATGAAACACATAAGGGGGGACCCTTATATCCCCGACATAAAAACACATAAGGGGGGACCCTTATATCCGGGACATAAAAACACATAAGGGGGGACCCTTATATCCCCGACATAAAAACACATAAGGGGGGACCCTTATATCCGGGACATAAAAACACATAAGGGGGGACCCTTTTATCCCCGACATAAAAACACATAAGGGGGGACCCTTATATCCCCGACATAAAAACACGTAAGGGGGGACCCTTATATAGCCGACATAAAAACACATAAGGGGGGACCCTTATATAGCCGACATAAAAACAAATAAGGGGGGACCCTTATATCCGGGACATAAAAACACATAATAGGCAGACCCTTATATCCGGGACATGAAACACACAAGGGGGGACCCTTATATCCCCGACATAAAAACACATAAGGGGGGACCCTTATATCCCCGACATAAAAACACATAAGGGGGGACCCTTATATCCCCGACATAAAAACACATAAGGGGGGACCCTTATATCCCCGACATAAAAACACATAAGGGGGGACCCTTATATCCCCGACATAAAAACACATAAGGGGGGACCCTTATATCCCCGACATAAAAACACATAAGGGGGGACCCTTATATCCGGGACATAAAAACACATAAGCGGGGACCCTTATATCCGGGACATGAAACACATAATGGGCAGACCCTTATATCCGGGACATGAAACACATAAGGGGGGACCCTTTTATCCCCGACATAAAAACCCATAAGGGGGGACCCTTATATCCCGACATAAAAACACATAAGGGGGGACCCTTATATCCCCCACATAAAAACACTTAAGGGGGACCCTTATATCCGGGACATAAAAACTTATAAGGGGGGACCCTTATATCCGGGACATAAAAACACATAAGGGGGGACCCTTATATCCGGGACATAAAAACACATAAGGGGGGACCCTTATATCCCCGACATAAAAACACATAAGGGGGGACCCTTATATCCGGAACATAAAAACACATAAGGGGGGACCCTTATATCCCCGACATAAAAACACATAAGGGGGGACCCTTATATCCGGGACATGAAAAACTTATAAGGGGGAACCCTTATATCCGCCACATAAAAACACATAAGGGGGGACCCTTATATCCCCGACATAAAAACACATAAGGGGGGGCCTTATATCTGGGACATAAAAACACATAAGGGGGGACCCTTATATCCGGAACATAAAAACACATAAGGGGGGGCCCTTATATCCGGGACATGAAACACATAAGGGGGGACATAAAAACACATAAGGGGGGACCCTTATATCCGGGACATAAAAACACATAAGGGGGGACATAAAAACACATAAGGGGGGACCCTTATATCCGGAACATAAAAACACATAAGGGGGGACCCTTATATCCGGAACATAAAAACACATAAGGGGGGGCCCTTATATCCGGGACATGAAACACATAATGGGCAGACCCTTATATCCGGGACATGAAACACATATTGGGCAGACCCTTATATCCGGGACATGAAAAACATAGGGGGGGACCCTTATACCCCCGACATAAAAACACATAAGGGGGGACCCTTATATCCCCGACATAAAAACACATAAGGGGTGATCCTTATATCCCCGACATAAAAACACATAAGGGGGGACCCTTATATCCCCGACATAAAAACACATAAGGGGGGACCCTTATATCTCCAACATAAAAAAACATAAGGGGGGACCCTTATATCCGGGACATAAAAACACATAAGGGGGGACCCTTATATCCGGGACATAAAAACACATAAGGGGGGACCCTTATATCCGGGACATGAAACAGATAATGGGCAGACCCTTATATCCGGGACATGAAACACATAAGGGGGGACCCTTATATCCCTGACATAAAAACACATAAAGGGGGGCCCTTATATCCCCGACATAAAAACACATAAGGGGGGACCCTTATATCCGGGACATGAAACACATAATGGCCAGACCCTTATATCCGGGACATGAAACACATAAGGGGGGACCCTTATATCCCCGACATAAAAACACATAAGGGGGGACCCTTATATCTCCAACATAAAAACACATAAGGGGGGACCCTTATATCCGGGACATAAAAACACATAAGGGGGGACCCTTATATCCGGAACATAAAAACACATAAGGGGGGACCCTTATATCCGGGACATGAAACACATAATGGGCAGACCCTTATATCCGGGACATGAAACACATATTGGGCAGACCCTTATATCCGGGACATGAAAAACATAGGGGGGGACCCTTATACCCCCGACATAAAAACACATAAGGGGGGACCCTTATATCCCCGACATAAAAACACATAAGGGGTGATCCTTATATCCCCGACATAAAAACACATAAGGGGGGACCCTTATATCCCCGACATAAAAACACATAAGGGGGGACCCTTATATCTCCAACATAAAAACACATAAGGGGGGACCCTTATATCCGGGACATAAAAACACATAAGGGGGGACCCTTATATCCGGGACATAAAAACACATAAGGGGGGACCCTTATATCCGGGACATAAAAACACATAAGGGGGGACCCTTATATCCGGGACATAAAAACACAAAGGGGGGACCCTTATATCCGGGACATAAAAACACATAAGGGGGGACCCTTATATCCCCGACATAAAAACACATAAGGGGGGACCCTTTTATCCGGGACATAAAAACACATAAGGGGGGACCCTTATATCCCCGACATAAAAACACATAAGGGGGGGCCCTTATATCCCCGACATAAAAACACATAAGGGGGGACCCTTATATCCCCGACATAAAAACACCTAAGGGGGGACCCTTATATCCGTGACATAAAAACACATAAGGGGGGACCCTTATATACCCGCCACATAAAAACACATAAGGGGGGACACTTATATCCCCGACATAAAAACACATAAGGGGGGGCCCTTATATTCGGGACATGAAACACATAATGGGCAGACCCTTATATCCGGGACATGAAACACCTAAGGGGGGACCCTTATATCCCCGACATAAAAACACATAAGGGGGGACCCTTATATCTCCAACATAACAACACATAAGGGGGGACCCTTATATCCGGGAAATAAAAACACATAAGGGGGGGGCACTTATATCCGGGACATAAAAACACATAAGGGGGGACCCTCATATCCCCGACATAAAAACACATAAGGGGGGACCCTTATATCCGGGACATAAAAACACATAAAGGGGGACCCTTATATCCGGGACATAAAAACACATAAGGGGGGACTCTTATATCCGGGACATAAAAACACATAAGGGGGGACCCTTATATCCGGGACATAAAAACACATAAGGGGGGACCCTTATATCCCCGACATAAAAACACATAAGGGGGGACCCTTATATCCGGGACATAAAAACACATAAGGGGGGACCCTTATATCCCCGACATAAAAACACATAAGGGGGGACCCTTATATCCGGGACATAAAAACACATAAGGGGGGACCCTTATATCCGGGACATAAAAACACATAAGGGGGGGACTCTTATATCCGGGACATAAAAACACATAAGGGGGGACCCTTATATCCGGGACATAAAAACACATAAGGGGGACCCTTATATCCCCGACATAAAAACACATAAGGGGGGACCCTTATATCCCCGACATAAAAACACATAAGGGGGGACCCTTATATCCCCGACATAAAAACACATAAGGGGGGACCCTTATATCCCCAACATAAAAACACATAAGGTGGGCCCCTTATATCCCCGGCATAAAAACACATAAGGGGGGACCCTTATATCCCCGACATAAAAACACGTAAGGGGGGACCCTTATATCCCCGACATAAAAACACATAAGGGGGGACCCTTATATCCCCGACATAAAAACACATAAGGGGGGACCCTTATATCCGGGACATAAAAACACATAAGGGGGGACCCTTATATCCCCGACATAAAAACACATAAGGGGGGACCCTTATATCCGGGACATAAAAACACATAAGGGGGGACCCTTTTATCCCCGACATAAAAACACATAAGGGGGGACCCTTATATCCGGGACATAAAAACACATAAGGGGGGACCCTTATATCCGGGACATAAAAACACATAAGGGGGGGACTCTTATATCCGGGACATAAAAACACATAAGGGGGGACCCTTCTATCCGGGACATAAAAACACATAAGGGGGGACCCTTATATCCCCGACATAAAAACACATAAGGGGGGACCCTTATATCCGGGACATAAAAACACATAAGGGGGGACCCTTATATCCGGGACATAAAAACACATAAGGGGGGACCGTTATATCCGGTACATAAAAACACATAAGGGGGGACCCTTATATCCCGACATAAAAACACATAAGGGGGGACCCTTATATCCGGGACATAAAAACACATAAGGGGGGACCCTTATATCCGGAACATAAAAACACATAAGGGGGGACCCTTATATCCCCGACATAAAAACACATAAGGGGGGACCCTTATATCCGGGACATAAAAACACATAAGGGGGGACCCTTATATCTCCAACATAAAAACACATAAGGGGGGACCCTTATATCCGGGACATAAAAACACATAAGGGGGGGCACTTATATCCGGGACATAAAAACACATAAGGGGGGACCCTTATATCCCCGACATAAAAACACATAAGGGGGGACCCTTATATCCGGGACATAAAAACACATAAGGGGGGACCCTTATATCCGGGACATAAAAACACATAAGGGGGGACCCTTATATCCGGGACATAAAAACACATAAGGGGGGACCCTTATATCCGGGACATAAAAACACATAAGGGGGGACCCTTATATCCGGGACATAAAAACACATAAGGGGGGACCCTTATATCCGGGACATAAAAACACATAAGGGGGGACCCTTATATCCGGGACATAAAAACACGTAAGGGGGGACCCTTATATCCCCGACATAAAAACACATAAGGGGGGACCCTTATATCCCCGACATAAAAACACATAAGGGGGGACCCTTATATCCCCGACATAAAAACACATAAGGGGGGACCCTTATATCCCCGACATAAAAACACGTAAGGGGGGGCCCTTATATCCCCAACATAAAAACACATAAGGGGGGACCCTTATATCCCCGAAATAAAAACACATAAGGGGAGACCCTTATATCCGGGACATAAAAACACATAAGGGGGGACCCTTATATCCGGGACATAAAACACATAATGGGCAGACCCTTATATCTGGGACATGAAACACATAATGGGCAGACCCTTATATCCGGGACATGAAACACATAATAGGCAGACCCTTATATCCGGAACATGAAACACATAAGGGGGGACCCTTATATCCCCGACATAAAAACACATAAGGGGGGACCCTTATATCCGGGACATAAAAACACATAAGGGGGGACCCTTATATCCCCGACATAAAAACACATAAGGGGGGACCCTTATATCCGTGACATAAAAACACATAAGGGGGGACCCTTTTATCCCCGACATAAAAACACATAAGGGGGGACCCTTATATCCCCGACATAAAAACACGTAAGGGGGGACCCTTATATAGCCGACATAAAAACACATAAGGGGGGACCCTTATATCCGGGACATAAAAACACATAAGGGGGGACCCTTATATCCGGGACATGAAACAGATAATGGGCAGACCCTTATATCCGGGACATGAAACACATAAGGGGGGACCCTTATATCCCCGACATAAAAACACATAAAGGGGGGCCCTTATATCCCCGACATAAAAACACATAAGGGGGGACCCTTATATCCCCGACATAAAAACACATAAGGGGGGACCCTTATATCCGGGACATAAAAACTTATAAGGGGGGACCCTTATATCCGGGACATAAAAAAACATAAGGGGGGACCCTTATATCCGGGACATGAAACAGACCCTTATATCCGGGACATGAGACACATAAGGGGGGACCCTTATATCCGGGACATAAAAACACATAAGGGGGGACCCTTATATCCCCGACATAAAAACACATAAGGGGGGACCCTTATATCCGGGACATGAAACACATAATAGGCAGACCCTTATATCCGGAACATGAAACACATAAGGGGGGACCCTTATATCCCCGACATAAAAACACATAAGGGGGGACCCTTATATCCGGGACATAAAAACACATAAGGGGGGACCCTTATATCCCCGACATAAAAACACATAAGGGGGGACCCTTATATCCGGGACATAAAAACACATAAGGGGGGACCCTTTTATCCCCGACATAAAAACACATAAGGGGGGACCCTTATATCCCCGACATAAAAACACGTAAGGGGGGACCCTTATATAGCCGACATAAAAACACATAAGGGGGGACCCTTATATAGCCGACATAAAAACACATAAGGGGGGACCCTTATATCCGGGACATAAAAACACATAATAGGCAGACCCTTATATCCGGGACATGAAACACATAAGGGGGGACCCTTATATCCCCGACATAAAAACACATAAGGGGGGACCCTTATATCCCCGACATAAAAACACATAAGGGGGGACCCTTATATCCCCGACATAAAAACACATAAGGGGGGACCCTTATATCCCCGACATAAAAACACATAAGGGGGGACCCTTATATCCCCGACATAAAAACACATAAGGGGGGACCCTTATATCCCCGACATAAAAACACATAAGGGGGGACCCTTATATCCGGGACATAAAAACACATAAGCGGGGACCCTTATATCCGGGACATGAAACACATAATGGGCAGACCCTTATATCCGGGACATGAAACACATAAGGGGGGACCCTTTTATCCCCGACATAAAAACCCATAAGGGGGGACCCTTATATCCCGACATAAAAACACATAAGGGGGGACCCTTATATCCCCCACATAAAAACACTTAAGGGGGACCCTTATATCCGGGACATAAAAACTTATAAGGGGGGACCCTTATATCCGGGACATAAAAACACATAAGGGGGGACCCTTATATCCGGGACATAAAAACACATAAGGGGGGACCCTTATATCCCCGACATAAAAACACATAAGGGGGGACCCTTATATCCGGAACATAAAAACACATAAGGGGGGACCCTTATATCCCCGACATAAAAACACATAAGGGGGGACCCTTATATCCGGGACATGAAAAACTTATAAGGGGGAACCCTTATATCCGCCACATAAAAACACATAAGGGGGGACCCTTATATCCCCGACATAAAAACACATAAGGGGGGGGCCTTATATCTGGGACATGAAACACATAATGGGCAGACCCTTATATCCGGGACATGAAACACATAAGGGGGGACCCTTATATCCCCGACATAAAAACACATAAAGGGGGACCCTTATATCTCCAACATAAAAACACATAAGGGGGGACCCTTATATCCGGGACATAAAAACACATAAGGGGGGACCCTTATATCCGGAACATAAAAACACATAAGGGGGGACCCTTATATCCCCGACATAAAAACACATAAGGGGGGACCCTTATATCCGGGACATAAAAACACATAAGGGGGGACCCTTATATCCGGGACATAAAAACACATAAGGGGGGACCCTTATATCCGGGACATAAAAACACATAAGGGGGGACCCTTATATCCGTGACATAAAAACACATAAGGGGGGACCCTTATATCCGGGACATAAAAACACATAAGGGGGGACCCTTATATCCGGGACATGAAACACATAATAGGCAGACCCTTATATCCGGGACATGAAACACATAAGGGGGGACCCTTATATCCCCGACATAAAAACACATAAGGGGGGACCCTTATATCCCCGACATAAAAACACATAAGGGGGGACCCTTATATCCCCGACATAAAAACACATAAGGGGGGACCCTTATATCCCCGACATAAAAAAACATAAGGGGGGACCCTTATATCCCCGACATAAAAACACATAAGGGGGGACCCTTATATCCGGGACATAAAAACACATAAGCGGGGACCCTTATATCCGGGACATGAAACACATAATGGGCAGACCCTTATATCCGGGACATGAAACACATAAGGGGGGACCCTTTTATCCCCGACATAAAAACCCATAAGGGGGGACCCTTATATCCCCGACATAAAAACACATAAGGGGGGACCCTTATATCCCCCACATAAAAACACTTAAGGGGGACCCTTATATCCGGGAAATAAAAACTTATAAGGGGGGACCCTTATATCCGGGACATAAAAACACATAAGGGGGGACCCTTATATCCGGGACATGAAACACATAATAGGCAGACCCTTATATCTGGGACATGAAACACATAAGGGGGGACCCTTATATCCCCGACATAAAAACACATAAGGGGGGACCCTTATATCCGGGACATAAAAACACATAAGGGGGGACCCTTATATCCCCGACATAAAAACACATAAGGGGGGACCCTTATATCCGGAACATAAAAACACATAAGGGGGGACCCTTATATCCCCGACATAAAAACACATAAGGGGGGACCCTTATATCCCCAACATAAAAACACATAAGGTGGGCCCCTTATATCCCCGGCATAAAAACACATAAGGGGGGACCCTTATATCCCCGACATAAAAACACGTAAGGGGGGACCCTTATATCCCCGACATAAAAACACATAAGGGGGGACCCTTATATCCCCGACATAAAAACACATAAGGGGGGACCCTTATATCCGGGACATAAAAACACATAAGGGGGGACCCTTATATCCCCGACATAAAAACACATAAGGGGGGACCCTTATATCCGGGACATAAAAACACATAAGGGGGGACCCTTTTATCCCCGACATAAAAACACATAAGGGGGGACCCTTATATCCGGGACATAAAAACACATAAGGGGGGACCCTTATATCCGGGACATAAAAACACATAAGGGGGGGACTCTTATATCCGGGACATAAAAACACATAAGGGGGGACCATTCTATCCGGGACATAAAAACACATAAGGGGGGACCCTTATATCCCCGACATAAAAACACATAAGGGGGGACCCTTATATCCGGGACATAAAAACACATAAGGGGGGACCCTTATATCCGGGACATAAAAACACATAAGGGGGGACCGTTATATCCGGGACATAAAAACACATAAGGGGGGACCCTTATATCCCGACATAAAAACACATAAGGGGGGACCCTTATATCCGGGACATAAAAACACATAAGGGGGGACCCTTATATCCGGAACATAAAAACACATAAGGGGGGACCCTTATATCCCCGACATAAAAACACATAAGGGGGGACCCTTATATCCGGGACATAAAAACACATAAGGGGGGACCCTTATATCTCCAACATAAAAACACATAAGGGGGGACCCTTATATCCGGGACATAAAAACACATAAGGGGGGGCACTTATATCCGGGACATAAAAACACATAAGGGGGGACCCTTATATCCCCGACATAAAAACACATAAGGGGGGACCCTTATATCCGGGACATAAAAACACATAAGGGGGGACCCTTATATCCGGGACATAAAAACACATAAGGGGGGACCCTTATATCCGGGACATAAAAACACATAAGGGGGGACCCTTATATCCGGGACATAAAAACACATAAGGGGGGACCCTTATATCCGGGACATAAAAACACATAAGGGGGGACCCTTATATCCGGGACATAAAAACACATAAGGGGGGACCCTTATATCCGGGACATAAAAACACGTAAGGGGGGACCCTTATATCCCCGACATAAAAACACATAAGGGGGGACCCTTATATCCCCGACATAAAAACACATAAGGGGGGACCCTTATATCCCCGACATAAAAACACATAAGGGGGGACCCTTATATCCCCGACATAAAAACACGTAAGGGGGGGCCCTTATATCCCCAACATAAAAGCACATAAGGGGGGACCCTTATATCCCCGACATAAAAACACATAAGGGGAGACCCTTATATCCGGGACATAAAAACACATAAGGGGGGACCCTTATATCCGGGACATAAAACACATAATGGGCAGACCCTTATATCTGGGACATGAAACACATAATGGGCAGACCCTTATATCCGGGACATGAAACACATAATAGGCAGACCCTTATATCCGGAACATGAAACACATAAGGGGGGACCCTTATATCCCCGACATAAAAACACATAAGGGGGGACCCTTATATCCGGGACATAAAAACACATAAGGGGGGACCCTTATATCCCCGACATAAAAACACATAAGGGGGGACCCTTATATCCGTGACATAAAAACACATAAGGGGGGACCCTTTTATCCCCGACATAAAAACACATAAGGGGGGACCCTTATATCCCCGACATAAAAACACGTAAGGGGGGACCCTTATATAGCCGACATAAAAACACATAAGGGGGGACCCTTATATCCGGGACATAAAAACACATAAGGGGGGACCCTTATATCCGGGACATGAAACAGATAATGGGCAGACCCTTATATCCGGGACATGAAACACATAAGGGGGGACCCTTATATCCCCGACATAAAAACACATAAAGGGGGGCCCTTATATCCCCGACATAAAAACACATAAGGGGGGACCCTTATATCCCCGACATAAAAACACATAAGGGGGGACCCTTATATCCGGGACATAAAAACTTATAAGGGGGGACCCTTATATCCGGGACATAAAAAAACATAAGGGGGGACCCTTATATCCGGGACATGAAACAGACCCTTATATCCGGGACATGAGACACATAAGGGGGGACCCTTATATCCGGGACATAAAAACACATAAGGGGGGACCCTTATATCCCCGACATAAAAACACATAAGGGGGGACCCTTATATCCGGGACATGAAACACATAATAGGCAGACCCTTATATCCGGAACATGAAACACATAAGGGGGGACCCTTATATCCCCGACATAAAAACACATAAGGGGGGACCCTTATATCCGGGACATAAAAACACATAAGGGGGGACCCTTATATCCCCGACATAAAAACACATAAGGGGGGACCCTTATATCCGGGACATAAAAACACATAAGGGGGGACCCTTTTATCCCCGACATAAAAACACATAAGGGGGGACCCTTATATCCCCGACATAAAAACACGTAAGGGGGGACCCTTATATAGCCGACATAAAAACACATAAGGGGGGACCCTTATATAGCCGACATAAAAACAAATAAGGGGGGACCCTTATATCCGGGACATAAAAACACATAATAGGCAGACCCTTATATCCGGGACATGAAACACACAAGGGGGGACCCTTATATCCCCGACATAAAAACACATAAGGGGGGACCCTTATATCCCCGACATAAAAACACATAAGGGGGGACCCTTATATCCCCGACATAAAAACACATAAGGGGGGACCCTTATATCCCCGACATAAAAACACATAAGGGGGGACCCTTATATCCCCGACATAAAAACACATAAGGGGGGACCCTTATATCCCCGACATAAAAACACATAAGGGGGGACCCTTATATCCGGGACATAAAAACACATAAGCGGGGACCCTTATATCCGGGACATGAAACACATAATGGGCAGACCCTTATATCCGGGACATGAAACACATAAGGGGGGACCCTTTTATCCCCGACATAAAAACCCATAAGGGGGGACCCTTATATCCCGACATAAAAACACATAAGGGGGGACCCTTATATCCCCCACATAAAAACACTTAAGGGGGACCCTTATATCCGGGACATAAAAACTTATAAGGGGGGACCCTTATATCCGGGACATAAAAACACATAAGGGGGGACCCTTATATCCGGGACATAAAAACACATAAGGGGGGACCCTTATATCCCCGACATAAAAACACATAAGGGGGGACCCTTATATCCGGAACATAAAAACACATAAGGGGGGACCCTTATATCCCCGACATAAAAACACATAAGGGGGGACCCTTATATCCGGGACATGAAAAACTTATAAGGGGGAACCCTTATATCCGCCACATAAAAACACATAAGGGGGGACCCTTATATCCCCGACATAAAAACACATAAGGGGGGGGCCTTATATCTGGGACATGAAACACATAATGGGCAGACCCTTATATCCGGGACATGAAACACATAAGGGGGGACCCTTATATCCCCGACATAAAAACACATAAAGGGGGACCCTTATATCTCCAACATAAAAACACATAAGGGGGGACCCTTATATCCGGGACATAAAAACACATAAGGGGGGACCCTTATATCCGGAACATAAAAACACATAAGGGGGGACCCTTATATCCCCGACATAAAAACACATAAGGGGGGACCCTTATATCCGGGACATAAAAACACATAAGGGGGGACCCTTATATCCGGGACATAAAAACACATAAGGGGGGACCCTTATATCCGGGACATAAAAACACATAAGGGGGGACCCTTATATCCGTGACATAAAAACACATAAGGGGGGACCCTTATATCCGGGACATAAAAACACATAAGGGGGGACCCTTATATCCGGGACATGAAACACATAATAGGCAGACCCTTATATCCGGGACATGAAACACATAAGGGGGGACCCTTATATCCCCGACATAAAAACACATAAGGGGGGACCCTTATATCCCCGACATAAAAACACATAAGGGGGGACCCTTATATCCCCGACATAAAAACACATAAGGGGGGACCCTTATATCCCCGACATAAAAAAACATAAGGGGGGACCCTTATATCCCCGACATAAAAACACATAAGGGGGGACCCTTATATCCGGGACATAAAAACACATAAGCGGGGACCCTTATATCCGGGACATGAAACACATAATGGGCAGACCCTTATATCCGGGACATGAAACACATAAGGGGGGACCCTTTTATCCCCGACATAAAAACCCATAAGGGGGGACCCTTATATCCCCGACATAAAAACACATAAGGGGGGACCCTTATATCCCCCACATAAAAACACTTAAGGGGGACCCTTATATCCGGGAAATAAAAACTTATAAGGGGGGACCCTTATATCCGGGACATAAAAACACATAAGGGGGGACCCTTATATCCGGGACATGAAACACATAATAGGCAGACCCTTAAATCTGGGACATGAAACACATAAGGGGGGACCCTTATATCCCCGACATAAAAACACATAAGGGGGGACCCTTATATCCGGGACATAAAAACACATAAGGGGGGACCCTTATATCCCCGACATAAAAACACATAAGGGGGGACCCTTATATCCGGAACATAAAAACACATAAGGGGGGACCCTTATATCCCCGACATAAAAACACATAAGGGGGGACCCTTATATCCGGGACATGAAAAACTTATAAGGGGGGACCCTTATATCCGCCACATAAAAACACATAAGGGGGGACCCTTATATCCCCGACATAAAAACACATAAGGGGGGGGCCTTATATCCGGGACATGAAACACATAATGGGCAGACCCTTATATCCGGGACATGAAACACATAAGGGGGGACCCTTATATCCCCGACATAAAAACACATAAGGGGGGACCCTTATATCTCCAACATAAAAACACATAAGGGGGGACCCTTAAATCCGGGACATAAAAACACATAAGGGGGGACCCTTATTTCCGGAACATAAAAACACATAAGGGGGGACCCTTATATCCCCGACATAAAAACACATAAGGGGGGACCCTTATATCCGGGACATAAAAACACATAAGGGGGGACCCTTATATCCGGGACATAAAAACACATAAGGGGGGACCCTTATATCCGGGACATAAAAACACATAAGGGGGGACCCTTATATCCGGGACATAAAAACACATAAGGGGGGACCCTTATATCCGGGACATAAAAACACATAAGGGGGGACCCTTATATCCGGGACATAAAAACACATAAGGGGGGACCCTTATATCACCGACATAAAAACACATAAGGGGGGACCCTTATATCTGGGACATAAAAACACATAAGGGGGGACCCTTATATCCGGGACATAAGAACACATAAGGGGGGGACTCTTATATCCGGGACATAAAAACACATAAGGGGGGACCCTTATATCCGGGACATAAAAACACATAAGGGGGGACCCTTATATCCGGGACATAAAAACACATAAGGGGGGACCCTTATATCCCCGACATAAAAACACATAAGGGGGGACCCTTATATCCCCGACAGAAAAACACATAAGGGGGGACCCTTATATCCCCGACATAAAAACACATAAGGGGGGACCCTTATATCCCCGACATAAAAACACATAAGGGGAGACCCTTATATCCCCGACATAAAAACACATAAGGGGGGACCCTTATATCCCCGACATATAAACACATAAGGGGGGACCCTTATATCCGGGACATAAAAACACATAAGCGGGGACCCTTATATACGTGGGACATGAAACACATAATAGGCAGACCCTTATATCCGGGACATGAAACACATAAGGGGGGACCCTTATATCCCCGACATAAAAACACATAAGGGGGGACCCTTATATCCGGAACATAAAAACACATAAGGGGGGACCCTTATATCCCCGACATAAAAACACATAAGGGGGGACCCTTATATCCGGGACATGAAAAACTTATAAGGGGGGATCCTTATATCCGCCACATAAAAACACATAAGGGGGGACCCTTATATCCCCGACATAAAAACACATAAGGGGGGGCCCTTATATCCGGGACATGAAACACATAATGGGCAGACCCTTATATCCGGGACATGAAACACATAAGGGGGGACCCTTATATCCCCGACATAAAAACACATAAGGGGGGACCCTTATATCTCCAACATAAAAACACATAAGGGGGGACCCTTATATCCGGGACATAAAAACACATAAGGGGGGACCCTTATATCCGGAACATAAAAACACATAAGGGGGGACCCTTATATCCCCGACATAAAAACACATAAGGGGGGACCCTTATATCCGGGACATAAAAACACATAAGGGGGGACCCTTATATCCGGGACATAAAAACACATAAGGGGGGACCCTTATATCCGGGACATAAAAACACATAAGGGGGGACCCTTGTATCTGGGACATGAAACACATAATGGGCAGACCCTTATATCTGGGACATGAAACACATAATGGGCAGACCCTTATATCCGGGACATGAAACACATAAGGGGGGACCCTTATTTCCCCGACATAAAAACACATAAAGGGGGACCCTTATATCTCCAACATAAAAACACATAAGGGGGGACCCTTATATCCGGGACATAAAAACACATAAGGGGGGACCCTTATATCCCCGACATAAAAACACATAAGGGGGGACCCTTATATCCGGGACATAAAAACACATAAGGGGGGACCCTTTTATCCCCGACATAAAAACACATAAGGGGGGACCCTTATATCCGGGACATAAAAACACATAAGGGGGGACCCTTATATCCGGGACATAAAAACACATAAGGGGGGGACTCTTATATCCGGGACATAAAAACACATAAGGGGGGACCCTTCTATCCGGGACATAAAAACACATAAGGGGGGACCCTTCTATCCGGGACATAAAAACACATAAGGGGGGACCCTTATATCCGGGACATAAAAACACATAAGGGGGGACCCTTATATCCGGGACATAAAAACACATAAGGGGGGACCCTTATATCCGGGACATAAAAACACATAAGGGGGGACCCTTATATCCGGGACATAAAAACACATAAGGGGGGACCCTTATATCCCCGACATAAAAACACATAAGGGGGGACCCTTATATCCGGGACATAAAAACACATAAGGGGGGACCCTTATATCCGGGACATAAAAACACATAAGGGGGGACCCTTATATCCGGGACATAAAAACACATAAGGGGGGACCCTTATATCCGGGACATAAAAACACATAAGGGGGGGACCCTTATATCCGGGACATAAAAACACATAAGGGAGGACCCTTATATCCCCGACATAAAAACACATAAGGGGGGACCCTTATATCCGGGACATAAAAACACATAAGGGGGGACCCTTATATCCGGGACATAAAAACACATAAGGGGGGACCCTTATATCCCCGACATAAAAACACATAAGGGGGGAACCTTATATCCGGGACATAAAAACACATAAGGGGGGACCCTTATATCCGGGACATAAAAACACATAAGGGGGGACCCTTATATCCGGGACATAAAAACACATAAGGGGGGACCCTTATATCCGGGACATAAAAACACATAAGGGGGGACCCTTATATCCCCGACATAAAAACACATAAGGGGGGACCCTTATATCCGGGACATAAAAACACATAAGGGGGGACCCTTATATCCCCGACATAAAAACACATAAGGGGGGACCCTTATATCCGGGACATAAAAACACATAAGGGGGGACCCTTATATCCCCGACATAAAAACACATAAGGGGGGACCCTTATATCCCCGACATAAAAACACATAAGGGGGGACCCTTATATCCCCGACATAAAAACACATAAGGGGGGACCCTTATATCCCCGACATAAAAACACGTAAGGGGGGACCCTTATATCCCCGACATAAAAACACATAAGGGGGGACCCTTATATCCCCGACATAAAAACACATAAGGGGGACCCTTATATCCGGGACATAAAAACACATAAGCAGGGACCCTTATATCCGGGACATGAAACACATAATGGGCAGACCCTTATATCTGGGACATGAAACACATAATGGGCAGACCCTTATATCCGGGACATGAAACACATAATAGGCAGACCCTTATATCCGGAACATGAAACACATAAGGGGGGACCCTTATATCCCCGACATAAAAACACATAAGGGGGGACCCTTATATCCGGGACATAAAAACACATAAGGGGGGACCCTTATATCCCCGACATAAAAACACATAAGGGGGGACCCTTATATCCCCGACATAAAAACACGTAAGGGGGGACCCTTATATAGCCGACATAAAAACACATAAGGGGGGACCCTTATATCCGGGACATAAAAACACATAAGGGGGACCCTTATATCCGGGACATGAAACAGATAATGGGCAGACCCTTATATCCGGGACATGAAACACATAAGGGGGGACCCTTATATCCCCGAAATAAAAACACATAAAGGGGGGCCCTTATATCCCCGACATAAAAACACATAAGGTGGGACCCTTATATCCCCGACATAAAAACACATAAGGGGGGACCCTTATATCCGGGACATAAAAACTTATAAGGGGGGACCCTTATATCCGGGACATAAAAAAACATAAGGGGGGACCCTTATATCCGGGACATGAAACACATAGTAGGCAGACCCTTATATCCGGGATATGAGACACATAAGGGGGGACCCTTATATCCGGGACATAAAAACACATAAGGGGGGACCCTTATATCCCCGACATAAAAACACATAAGATGGGACCCTTATATCCGGGACATGAAACACATAATAGGCAGACCCTTATATCCAGGACATGAAACACATAAGGGGGGACCCTTATATCCCCGACATAAAAACACATAAGGGGGGACCCTTATATCCGGGACATAAAAACACATAAGGGGGGACCCTTATATCCCCGACATAAAAACACATAAGGGGGGACCCTTATATCCCCGACATAAAAACACATAAGGGGGGACCCTTATATCCCCGACATAAAAACACATAAGGGGGGACCCTTATATCCCCGACATAAAAACACATAAGGGGGGACCCTTATATCCGGGACATAAAAACACATAAGGGGGGACCCTTATATCCGGGACATGAAACACATAATGGGCAGACCCTTATATCTGGGACATGAAACACATAATGGGCAGACCCTTATATCCGGGACATGAAACACATAATAGGCAGACCCTTATATCCGGAACATGAAACACATAAGGGGGGACCCTTATATCCCCGACATAAAAACACATAAGGGGGGACCCTTATATCCCCGACATAAAAACACATAAGG
Source organism: Hyperolius riggenbachi (assembly GCF_040937935.1). Classification (NCBI taxonomy): domain Eukaryota; kingdom Metazoa; phylum Chordata; class Amphibia; order Anura; family Hyperoliidae; genus Hyperolius; species Hyperolius riggenbachi. The sequence goes on from NC_090648.1 coordinate 432,784,453, forward strand.
GGGGACCCTTATATCCGGGACATAAAAACACATAAGGGGGGACCCTTTTATCCCCGACATAAAAACACATAAGGGGGGACCCTTATATCCCCGACATAAAAACACGTAAGGGGGGACCCTTATATAGCCGACATAAAAACACATAAGGGGGGACCCTTATATCCGGGACATAAAAACACATAAGGGGGGACCCTTATATCTCCAACATAAAAACACATAAGGGGGGACCCTTATATCCGGGACATAAAAACACATAAGGGGGGACCCTTATATCCGGAACATAAAAACACATAAGGGGGGACCCTTATATCCCCGACATAAAAACACATAAGGGGGAACCCTTATATCCGGGACATAAAAACACATAAGGGGGGACCCTTATATCCGGGACATAAAAACACATAAGGGGGGACCCTTATATCCGGGACATAAAAACACATAAGGGGGGACCCTTATATCCGGGACATAAAAACACATAAGCAGGGACCCTTATATCCCCGACATAAAAACACATAAGGGGAGACCCTTATATCCGGGACATAAAAACACATAAGGGGGGACCCTTATATCCCCGACATAAAAACACATAAAAGGGGACCCTTATATCCGGGACATAAAAACACATAAGGGGGGACCCTTATATCCGGGACATAAAAACACATAAGGGGGGGACTCTTATATCCGGGACATAAAAACACATAAGGGGGGACCCTTATATCCGGGACATAAAAACACATAAGGGGGGACCCTTATATCCCCGACATAAAAACACATAAGGGGGACCCTTATATCCGGGACATAAAAACACATAAGGGGGGACCCTTATATCCGGGACATAAAAACACATAAGGGGGGGACTCTTATATCCGGGACATAAAAACACATAAGGGGGACCCTTATATCCCCGACATAAAAACACATAAGGGGGGACCCTTATATCCGGGACATAAAAACACATAAGGGGGGACCCTTATATCCCCGACATAAAAACACATAAGGGGGGACCCTTATATCCCCGACATAAAAACACGTAAGGGGGGACCCTTATATCCCCGACATGAAAACACATAAGGGGGGACCCTTATATCCGGGACATGAAACACATAATGGGCAGACCCTTATATCCGGGACATGAAACACATAATGGGAAGACCCTTATATCCGGGACATGAAACACATAATAGGCAGACCCTTAGGGCTCGTTTCCACTAGTGCGAATCCGCATGCGGGCACTGCACGCGGATTCGCATAGGCAATGTCAGTGGATGGGGCTGTTTCCACTTCTGCGGGTGCGGCAGCGTTTTTTGAAGCGGCAGAAATCTGCACGGCAGAGCCGTCAGATTTCGCGTGCAGAAGGAATGTGCACGAATCGCCGCTAATGTATCTTAATAGGGAAATCGCATGCGGGGTGACCATGCGTTTTTTGACGCGAAATCGCATGCGATTTCGCATAGGTAATAATGTTAATTTACACCAGCAGTGACATGGTTAAATTCGCATATACCTTACCTATGCGGAATCGCATGCGAAATCGCGGCAAAAACGCATGCGGAATCGCACCCGCATGCGATTTTGTCCGCGGTGGAATGCAGGCGATTCCGCACCGCACTAGTGGAAACGAGCCCTTATATCCGGGACATGAAAAACATAAGGGGGGACCCTTATACCCCCGACATAAAAACACATAAGGGGGGACCCTTATATCCCCGACATAAAAACACATAAGGGGGGACACTTATATCCCCGACATAAAAACACATAAGGGGTGATCCTTATATCCCCGACATAAAAACACATAAGGGGGGACCCTTATATCCCCGACATAAAAACACATAAGGGGGGACCCTTATATCTCCAACATAAAAACACATAAGGGGGGACCCTTATATCCGGGACATAAAAACACATAAGGGGGGACCCTTATATCCGGGACATAAAAACACATAAGGGGGGACCCTTATATCCCCGACATAAAAACATATAAGCGGGGACCCTTATATCCGGGACATAAAAACACAAAGGGGGGACCCTTATATCCGGGACATAAAAACACATAAGGGGGGACCCTTATATCCCCGACATAAAAACACATAAGGGGAGACCCTTATATCCGGGACATAAAAACACATAAGGGGGGACCCTTATATCCCCGACATAAAAACACATAAGGGGAGACCCTTATATCCCCGACATAAAAACACATAAGGGGGGACCCTTATATCCCCGACATAAAAACACATAAGGGGGGACCCTTATATCCGGGACATAAAAACACATAAGGGGGGACCCTTATATCCGCCACATAAAAACACATAAGGGGGGACACTTATATCCCCGACATAAAAACACATAAGGGGGGGCCCTTATATCCGGGACATGAAACACATAATGGGCAGACCCTTATATCCGGGACATGAAACACATAAGGGGGGACCCTTATATCCCCGACATAAAAACACATAAGGGGGGACCCTTATATCCGGGACATAAAAACTTATAAGGGGGGACCCTCATATCCGGGACATAAAAAAACATAAGGGGGGACCCTTATATCCGGGACATTAAACACATAATAGGCAGACCCTTATATCCGGGACATGAGACACATAAGGGGGGACCCTTATATCCGGGACATAAAAACACATAAGGGGGGACCCTTATATCCGGGACATAAAAACACATAAGGGGGGACCCTTTTATCCCCGACATAAAAACACATAAGGGGGGACCCTTATATCCCCGACATAAAAACACATAAGGGGGGACCCTTATATCCCCGACATAAAAACACATAAAGGGGGACCCTTATATCCCCGACATAAAAACACATAAGGGGGGACCCTTATATCCGGGACATAAAAACACATAAGCGGGGTCCCTTATATCCGGGAAATGAAACACATAATGGGCAGACCCTTATATCCGGGACATGAAACACATAAGGGGGGACCCTTTTATCCCCGACATAAAAACCCATAAGGGGGGACCCTTATATCCCCGACATAAAAACACATAAGGGGGGACCCTTATATCCCCCACATAAAAACACTTAAGGGGGACCCTTATATCCGGGACATAAAAACACATAAGGGGGGGCACTTATATCCGGGACATAAAAACACATAAGGAGGGACCCTTAAATCTGGGACATAAAAACACATAAGGGGGGACCCTTATATCCGGGACATAAAAACACATAAGGGGGGACCCTTATATCCCCGACATAAAAACACATAAGGGGGGACCCTTATATCCGGGACATAAAAACACATAAGGGGGGACCCTTATATCCCCGACATAAAAACACATAAGGGGGGACCCTTATATCCGGGACATAAAAACACATAAGGGGGGACCCTTATATCCGGGACATAAAAACACATAAGGGGGGGACTCTTATATCCGGGACATAAAAACACATAAGGAGGACCCTTATATCCCCGACATAAAAACACATAAGGGGGGACCCTTATATCCGGGACATAAAAACACATAAGGGGGGACCCTTATATCCCCGACATAAAAACACATAAGGGGGGACCCTTATATCCCCGACATAAAAACACATAAAGGGGGACCCTTATATCCCCGGCATAAAAACACATAAGGGGGGACCCTTATATCCCCGACATAAAAACACGTAAGGGAGTCCCTTATATCCCCGACATAAAAACACATAAGGGAGGACCCTTATATCCGGGACATAAAACACATAATGGGCAGACCCTTATATCCGGGACATGAAACACATAATGGGCAGACCCTTATATCCGGGACATGAAACACATAATAGGCAGACCCTTATATCCGGGACATGAAAAACATAAGGGGGGACCCTTATACCCCCGACATAAAAACACATAAGGGGGGACCCTTAAACCCCCCGACATAAAAACACATAAGGGGGGACCCTTATATCCCTGACATAAAAACACATAAGGGGGGACCCTTATATCCCCGACATAAAAACACATAAGGGGGGACCCTTATATCCGGGACATAAAAACACATAAGGGGGGACCCTTATATCCGGGACATGAAACACATAATGGGCAGACCCTTATATCCGGGACATGAAACACATAATGGGAAGACCCTTATATCCGGGACATGAAACACATAATAGGCAGACCCTTATATCCGGGACATGAAAAACATAAGGGGGGACCCTTATACCTCCGACATAAAAACACATAAGGGGGGACCCTTATATACCCGACATAAAAACACATAAGGGGGGACCCTTATATCCCCGACATAAAAACACATAAGGGGTGATCTTTATATCCCCGACATAAAAACACATAAGGGGGGACCCTTATATCCCCGACATAAAAACACATAAGGGGGGACCCTTATATCTCCAACATAAAAACACATAAGGGGGGACCCTTATATCCGGGACATAAAAACACATAAGGGGGGACACTTATATCCGGGACATAAAAACACATAAGGGGGGACCCTTATATCCCCGACATAAAAACATATAAGGGGGGACCCTTATATCCGGGACATAAAAACACAAAGGGGGGACCCTTATATCCGGGACATAAAAACACATAAGGGGGGACCCTTATATCCCCGACATAAAAACACATAAGGGGGGACCCTTATATCCGGGACATAAAAACACATAAGGGGGGACCCTTATATCCGGGACATGAAACACATAATGGGCAGACCCTTATATCCGGGACATGAAACACATAATGGGAAGACCCTTATATCCGGGACATGAAACACATAATAGGCAGACCCTTATATCCGGGACATGAAAAACATAAGGGGGGACCCTTATACCTCCGACATAAAAACACATAAGTGGGGACCCTTATATACCCGACATAAAAACACATAAGGGGGGACCCTTATATCCCCGACATAAAAACACATAAGGGGTGATCTTTATATCCCCGACATAAAAACACATAAGGGGGGACCCTTATATCCCCGACATAAAAACACATAAGGGGGGACCCTTATATCTCCAACATAAAAACACATAAGGGGGGACCCTTATATCCGGGACATAAAAACACATAAGGGGGGACACTTATATCCGGGACATAAAAACACATAAGGGGGGACCCTTATATCCCCGACATAAAAACATATAAGGGGGGACCCTTATATCCGGGACATAAAAACACAAAGGGGGGACCCTTATATCCGGGACATAAAAACACATAAGGGGGGACCCTTATATCCCCGACATAAAAACACATAAGGGGGGGACCCTTATATCCCCGACATAAAAACACGTAAGGGGGGACCCTTATATCCCCGACATAAAAACACATAAGGGGGGACCCTTATATCCGGGACATAAAAACACATAAGGGGGGACCCTTATATCCGCCACATAAAAACACATAAGGGGGGACCCTTATATCCCCGACATAAAAACACATAAGGGGGGACCCTTATATCTCCAACATAAAAACACATAAGGGGGGACCCTTATATCCGGGACATAAAAACACATAAGGGGGGACCCTTATATCCGGGACATAAAAACACATAAGGGGGGACCCTTATATCCCCGACATAAAAACATATAAGCGGGGACCCTTATATCCGGGACATAAAAACACAAAGGGGGGACCCTTATATCCGGGACATAAAAACACATAAGGGGGGACCCTTATATCCCCGACATAAAAACACATAAGGGGAGACCCTTATATCCGGGACATAAAAACACATAAGGGGGGACCCTTATATCCCCGACATAAAAACACATAAGGGGAGACCCTTATATCCCCGACATAAAAACACATAAGGGGGGACCCTTATATCCCCGACATAAAAACACATAAGGGGGGACCCTTATATCCGGGACATAAAAACACATAAGGGGGGACCCTTATATCCGCCACATAAAAACACATAAGGGGGGACACTTATATCCCCGACATAAAAACACATAAGGGGGGGCCCTTATATCCGGGACATGAAACACATAATGGGCAGACCCTTATATCCGGGACATGAAACACATAAGGGGGGACCCTTATATCCCCGACATAAAAACACATAAGGGGGGACCCTTATATCCGGGACATAAAAACTTATAAGGGGGGACCCTCATATCCGGGACATAAAAAAACATAAGGGGGGACCCTTATATCCGGGACATTAAACACATAATAGGCAGACCCTTATATCCGGGACATGAGACACATAAGGGGGGACCCTTATATCCGGGACATAAAAACACATAAGGGGGGACCCTTATATCCGGGACATAAAAACACATAAGGGGGGACCCTTTTATCCCCGACATAAAAACACATAAGGGGGGACCCTTATATCCCCGACATAAAAACACATAAGGGGGGACCCTTATATCCCCGACATAAAAACACATAAAGGGGGACCCTTATATCCCCGACATAAAAACACATAAGGGGGGACCCTTATATCCGGGACATAAAAACACATAAGCGGGGTCCCTTATATCCGGGAAATGAAACACATAATGGGCAGACCCTTATATCCGGGACATGAAACACATAAGGGGGGACCCTTTTATCCCCGACATAAAAACCCATAAGGGGGGACCCTTATATCCCCGACATAAAAACACATAAGGGGGGACCCTTATATCCCCCACATAAAAACACTTAAGGGGGACCCTTATATCCGGGACATAAAAACTTATAAGGGGGGACCCTTATATCCCCGACATAAAAACACATAAGGGGGGACCCTTATATCCGGAACATAAAAACACATAAGGGGGGACCCTTATATCCCCGACATAAAAACACATAAGGGGGGGCCCTTATATCCGGGACATGAAACACATAAGGGGGGACCCTTCTATCCCCGACATAAAAACACATAAGGGGGGACCCTTATATCTCCAACATAAAAACACATAAGGGGGGACCCTTATATCCGGGACATAAAAACACATAAGGGGGGGCACTTATATCCGGGACATAAAAACACATAAGGAGGGACCCTTAAATCTGGGACATAAAAACACATAAGGGGGGACCCTTATATCCGGGACATAAAAACACATAAGGGGGGACCCTTATATCCCCGACATAAAAACACATAAGGGGGGACCCTTATATCCGGGACATAAAAACACATAAGGGGGGACCCTTATATCCCCGACATAAAAACACATAAGGGGGGACCCTTATATCCGGGACATAAAAACACATAAGGGGGGACCCTTATATCCGGGACATAAAAACACATAAGGGGGGGACTCTTATATCCGGGACATAAAAACACATAAGGAGGACCCTTATATCCCCGACATAAAAACACATAAGGGGGGACCCTTATATCCGGGACATAAAAACACATAAGGGGGGACCCTTATATCCCCGACATAAAAACACATAAGGGGGGACCCTTATATCCCCGACATAAAAACACATAAAGGGGGACCCTTATATCCCCGGCATAAAAACACATAAGGGGGGACCCTTATATCCCCGACATAAAAACACGTAAGGGAGTCCCTTATATCCCCGACATAAAAACACATAAGGGAGGACCCTTATATCCGGGACATAAAACACATAATGGGCAGACCCTTATATCCGGGACATGAAACACATAATGGGCAGACCCTTATATCCGGGACATGAAACACATAATAGGCAGACCCTTATATCCGGGACATGAAAAACATAAGGGGGGACCCTTATACCCCCGACATAAAAACACATAAGGGGGGACCCTTAAACCCCCCGACATAAAAACACATAAGGGGGGACCCTTATATCCCTGACATAAAAACACATAAGGGGGGACCCTTATATCCCCGACATAAAAACACATAAGGGGGGACCCTTATATCCGGGACATAAAAACACATAAGGGGGGACCCTTATATCCGGGACATGAAACACATAATGGGCAGACCCTTATATCCGGGACATGAAACACATAATGGGAAGACCCTTATATCCGGGACATGAAACACATAATAGGCAGACCCTTATATCCGGGACATGAAAAACATAAGGGGGGACCCTTATACCTCCGACATAAAAACACATAAGGGGGGACCCTTATATACCCGACATAAAAACACATAAGGGGGGACCCTTATATCCCCGACATAAAAACACATAAGGGGTGATCTTTATATCCCCGACATAAAAACACATAAGGGGGGACCCTTATATCCCCGACATAAAAACACATAAGGGGGGACCCTTATATCTCCAACATAAAAACACATAAGGGGGGACCCTTATATCCGGGACATAAAAACACATAAGGGGGGACACTTATATCCGGGACATAAAAACACATAAGGGGGGACCCTTATATCCCCGACATAAAAACATATAAGGGGGGACCCTTATATCCGGGACATAAAAACACAAAGGGGGGACCCTTATATCCGGGACATAAAAACACATAAGGGGGGACCCTTATATCCCCGACATAAAAACACATAAGGGGGGACCCTTATATCCGGGACATAAAAACACATAAGGGGGGACCCTTATATCCGGGACATGAAACACATAATGGGCAGACCCTTATATCCGGGACATGAAACACATAATGGGAAGACCCTTATATCCGGGACATGAAACACATAATAGGCAGACCCTTATATCCGGGACATGAAAAACATAAGGGGGGACCCTTATACCTCCGACATAAAAACACATAAGTGGGGACCCTTATATACCCGACATAAAAACACATAAGGGGGGACCCTTATATCCCCGACATAAAAACACATAAGGGGTGATCTTTATATCCCCGACATAAAAACACATAAGGGGGGACCCTTATATCCCCGACATAAAAACACATAAGGGGGGACCCTTATATCTCCAACATAAAAACACATAAGGGGGGACCCTTATATCCGGGACATAAAAACACATAAGGGGGGACACTTATATCCGGGACATAAAAACACATAAGGGGGGACCCTTATATCCCCGACATAAAAACATATAAGGGGGGACCCTTATATCCGGGACATAAAAACACAAAGGGGGGACCCTTATATCCGGGACATAAAAACACATAAGGGGGGACCCTTATATCCCCGACATAAAAACACATAAGGGGGGGACCCTTATATCCCCGACATAAAAACACGTAAGGGGGGACCCTTATATCCCCGACATAAAAACACATAAGGGGGGACCCTTATATCCGGGACATAAAAACACATAAGGGGGGACCCTTATATCCGCCACATAAAAACACATAAGGGGGGACACTTATATCCCCGACATAAAAACACATAAGGGGGGGTCCTTATATCCGGGACATGAAACACATAATGGGCAGACCCTTATATCCGGGACATGAAACACATAAGGGGGGACCCTTATATCCCCGACATAAAAACACATAAGGGGGGACCCTTATATCCGGGACATAAAAACTTATAAGGGGGGACTCTTATATCCGGGACATAAAAAAACATAAGGGGGGACCCTTATATCCGGGACATTAAACACATAATAGGCAGACCCTTATATCCGGGACATGAGACACATAAGGGGGGACCCTTATATCCGGGACATAAAAACACATAAGGGGGGACCCTTATATCCGGGACATAAAAACACATAAGGGGGGACCCTTATATCCCCGACATAAAAACATATAAGGGGGGACCCTTATATCCGGGACATAAAAACACAAAGGGGGGACCCTTATATCCGGGACATAAAAACACATAAGGAGGACCCTTATATCCCCGACATAAAAACACATAAGGGGGGACCCTTATATCCGGGACATAAAAACACATAAGGGGGGACCCTTATATCCCCGACATAAAAACACATAAGGGGGGACCCTTATATCCCCGACATAAAAACACATAAAGGGGGACCCTTATATCCCCGGCATAAAAACACATAAGGGGGGACCCTTATATCCCCGACATAAAAACACGTAAGGGAGTCCCTTATATCCCCGACATAAAAACACATAAGGGAGGACCCTTATATCCGGGACATAAAACACATAATGGGCAGACCCTTATATCCGGGACATGAAACACATAATGGGCAGACCCTTATATCCGGGACATGAAACACATAATAGGCAGACCCTTATATCCGGGACATGAAAAACATAAGGGGGGACCCTTATACCCCCGACATAAAAACACATAAGGGGGGACCCTTAAACCCCCCGACATAAAAACACATAAGGGGGGACCCTTATATCCCTGACATAAAAACACATAAGGGGGGACCCTTATATCCCCGACATAAAAACACATAAGGGGGGACCCTTATATCCGGGACATAAAAACACATAAGGGGGGACCCTTATATCCGGGACATGAAACACATAATGGGCAGACCCTTATATCCGGGACATGAAACACATAATGGGAAGACCCTTATATCCGGGACATGAAACACATAATAGGCAGACCCTTATATCCGGGACATGAAAAACATAAGGGGGGACCCTTATACCTCCGACATAAAAACACATAAGGGGGGACCCTTATATACCCGACATAAAAACACATAAGGGGGGACCCTTATATCCCCGACATAAAAACACATAAGGGGTGATCTTTATATCCCCGACATAAAAACACATAAGGGGGGACCCTTATATCCCCGACATAAAAACACATAAGGGGGGACCCTTATATCTCCAACATAAAAACACATAAGGGGGGACCCTTATATCCGGGACATAAAAACACATAAGGGGGGACACTTATATCCGGGACATAAAAACACATAAGGGGGGACCCTTATATCCCCGACATAAAAACATATAAGGGGGGACCCTTATATCCGGGACATAAAAACACAAAGGGGGGACCCTTATATCCGGGACATAAAAACACATAAGGGGGGACCCTTATATCCCCGACATAAAAACACATAAGGGGGGACCCTTATATCCGGGACATAAAAACACATAAGGGGGGACCCTTATATCCGGGACATGAAACACATAATGGGCAGACCCTTATATCCGGGACATGAAACACATAATGGGAAGACCCTTATATCCGGGACATGAAACACATAATAGGCAGACCCTTATATCCGGGACATGAAAAACATAAGGGGGGACCCTTATACCTCCGACATAAAAACACATAAGTGGGGACCCTTATATACCCGACATAAAAACACATAAGGGGGGACCCTTATATCCCCGACATAAAAACACATAAGGGGTGATCTTTATATCCCCGACATAAAAACACATAAGGGGGGACCCTTATATCCCCGACATAAAAACACATAAGGGGGGACCCTTATATCTCCAACATAAAAACACATAAGGGGGGACCCTTATATCCGGGACATAAAAACACATAAGGGGGGACACTTATATCCGGGACATAAAAACACATAAGGGGGGACCCTTATATCCCCGACATAAAAACATATAAGGGGGGACCCTTATATCCGGGACATAAAAACACAAAGGGGGGACCCTTATATCCGGGACATAAAAACACATAAGGGGGGACCCTTATATCCCCGACATAAAAACACATAAGGGGGGGACCCTTATATCCCCGACATAAAAACACGTAAGGGGGGACCCTTATATCCCCGACATAAAAACACATAAGGGGGGACCCTTATATCCGGGACATAAAAACACATAAGGGGGGACCCTTATATCCGCCACATAAAAACACATAAGGGGGGACACTTATATCCCCGACATAAAAACACATAAGGGGGGGTCCTTATATCCGGGACATGAAACACATAATGGGCAGACCCTTATATCCGGGACATGAAACACATAAGGGGGGACCCTTATATCCCCGACATAAAAACACATAAGGGGGGACCCTTATATCCGGGACATAAAAACTTATAAGGGGGGACTCTTATATCCGGGACATAAAAAAACATAAGGGGGGACCCTTATATCCGGGACATTAAACACATAATAGGCAGACCCTTATATCCGGGACATGAGACACATAAGGGGGGACCCTTATATCCGGGACATAAAAACACATAAGGGGGGACCCTTATATCCGGGACATAAAAACACATAAGGGGGGACCCTTATATCCCCGACATAAAAACATATAAGGGGGGACCCTTATATCCGGGACATAAAAACACAAAGGGGGGACCCTTATATCCGGGACATAAAAACACATAAGGGGGGACCCTTATATCCCCGACATAAAAACACATAAGGGGGGGGCCTTATATCCGGGACATGAAACACATAATGGGCAGACCCTTATATCCGGGACATGAAACACATAAGGGGGGACCCTTATATCCCCGACATAAAAACACATAAGGGGGGACCCTTATATCTCCAACATAAAAACACATAAGGGGGGACCCTTATATCCGGGACATAAAAACACATAAGGGGGGACCCTTATATCCGGAACATAAAAACACATAAGGGGGGACCCTTATATCCCCGACATAAAAACACATAAGGGGGGACCCTTATATCCGGGACATAAAAACACATAAGGGGGGACCCTTATATCCGGGACATAAAAACACATAAGGGGGGACCCTTATATCCGGGACATAAAAACACATAAGGGGGGACCCTTATATCCGGGACATAAAAACACATAAGGGGGGACCCTTATATCCGGGACATAAAAACACATAAGGGGGGACCCTTATATCACCGACATAAAAACACATAAGGGGGGACCCTTATATCCGGGACATAAAAACACATGAGGGGGGACCCTTATATCCGGGACATAAGAACACATAAGGGGGGGACTCTTATATCCGGGACATAAAAACACATAAGGGGGGACCCTTATATCCGGGACATAAAAACACATAAGGGGGGACCCTTATATCCGGGACATAAAAACACATAAGGGGCAGACCCTTATATCCCCGACATAAAAACACATAAGAGGGGACCCTTATATCCCCGACATAAAAACACATAAGGGGGGACCCTTATATCCCCGACATAAAAACACATAAGGGGGGACCCTTATATCCCCGACATAAAAACACATAAGGGGGGACCCTTATATCCCCGACATAAAAACACATAAGGGGGGACCCTTATATCCCCGACATAAAAACACATAAGGGGGGACCCTTATATCCCCGACATAAAAACAGATAAGGGGGGACCCTTATATCCGGGACATAAAAACACATAAGCGGGGACCCTTATATCCGGGACATGAAACACATAATGGGCAGTCCCTTATATCCGGGACATGAAACACATAAGGGGGGACCCTTTTATCCCCGACATAAAAACCCATAAGGGGGGACCCTTATATCCCCGACATAAAAACACATAAGGGGGGACCCTTATATCCCCCACATAAAAACACTTAAGGAGGACCCTTATATCCGGGACATAAAAACTTATAAGGGGGGACCCTTATATCCGGGACATAAAAACACATAAGGGGGGACCCTTATATCCGGGACATGAAACACATAATAGGCAGACCCTTATATCCGGGACATGAAACACATAAGGGGGGACCCTTATATCCCCGACATAAAAACACATAAGGGGGGACCCTTATATCCGGAACATAAAAACACATAAGGGGGGACCCTTATATCCCCGACATAAAAACACATAAGGGGGGACCCTTATATCCGGGACATGAAAAACTTATAAGGGGGGACCCTTATATCCGCCACATAAAAACACATAAGGGGGGACCCTTATATCCCCGACATAAAAACACATAAGGGGGGGCCCTTATATCCGGGACATGAAACACATAATGGGCAGACCCTTATATCCGGGACATGAAAAACATAAGGGGGGACCCTTATATCCCCGACATAAAAACACATAAGGGGGGACCCTTATATCTCCAACATAAAAACACATAAGGGGGGACCCTTATATCCGGGACATAAAAACACATAAGGGGGGACCCTTATATCCGGAACATAAAAACACATAAGGGGGGACCCTTATATCCCCGACATAAAAACACATAAGGGGGGACCCTTATATCCGGGACATAAAAACACGTAAGGGGGGACCCTTATATCCCCGACATAAAAACACATAAGGGGGGACCCTTATATCCGGGACATAAAAACACATAAGGGGGGACCCTTATATCCGCCACATAAAAACACATAAGGGGGGACACTTATATCCCCGACATAAAAACACATAAGGGGGGGTCCTTATATCCGGGACATGAAACACATAATGGGCAGACCCTTATATCCGGGACATGAAACACATAAGGGGGGACCCTTATATCCCCGACATAAAAACACATAAGGGGGGACCCTTATATCCGGGACATAAAAACTTATAAGGGGGGACTCTTATATCCGGGACATAAAAAAACATAAGGGGGGACCCTTATATCCGGGACATTAAACACATAATAGGCAGACCCTTATATCCGGGACATGAGACACATAAGGGGGGACCCTTATATCCGGGACATAAAAACACATAAGGGGGGACCCTTATATCCGGGACATAAAAACACATAAGGGGGGACCCTTATATCCCCGACATAAAAACATATAAGGGGGGACCCTTATATCCGGGACATAAAAACACAAAGGGGGGACCCTTATATCCGGGACATAAAAACACATAAGGGGGGACCCTTATATCCCCGACATAAAAACACATAAGGGGGGGGCCTTATATCCGGGACATGAAACACATAATGGGCAGACCCTTATATCCGGGACATGAAACACATAAGGGGGGACCCTTATATCCCCGACATAAAAACACATAAGGGGGGACCCTTATATCTCCAACATAAAAACACATAAGGGGGGACCCTTATATCCGGGACATAAAAACACATAAGGGGGGACCCTTATATCCGGAACATAAAAACACATAAGGGGGGACCCTTATATCCCCGACATAAAAACACATAAGGGGGGACCCTTATATCCGGGACATAAAAACACATAAGGGGGGACCCTTATATCCGGGACATAAAAACACATAAGGGGGGACCCTTATATCCGGGACATAAAAACACATAAGGGGGGACCCTTATATCCGGGACATAAAAACACATAAGGGGGGACCCTTATATCCGGGACATAAAAACACATAAGGGGGGACCCTTATATCACCGACATAAAAACACATAAGGGGGGACCCTTATATCCGGGACATAAAAACACATGAGGGGGGACCCTTATATCCGGGACATAAGAACACATAAGGGGGGGACTCTTATATCCGGGACATAAAAACACATAAGGGGGGACCCTTATATCCGGGACATAAAAACACATAAGGGGGGACCCTTATATCCGGGACATAAAAACACATAAGGGGCAGACCCTTATATCCCCGACATAAAAACACATAAGAGGGGACCCTTATATCCCCGACATAAAAACACATAAGGGGGGACCCTTATATCCCCGACATAAAAACACATAAGGGGGGACCCTTATATCCCCGACATAAAAACACATAAGGGGGGACCCTTATATCCCCGACATAAAAACACATAAGGGGGGACCCTTATATCCCCGACATAAAAACACATAAGGGGGGACCCTTATATCCCCGACATAAAAACAGATAAGGGGGGACCCTTATATCCGGGACATAAAAACACATAAGCGGGGACCCTTATATCCGGGACATGAAACACATAATGGGCAGTCCCTTTTATCCGGGACATGAAACACATAAGGGGGGACCCTTTTATCCCCGACATAAAAACCCATAAGGGGGGACCCTTATATCCCCGACATAAAAACACATAAGGGGGGACCCTTATATCCCCCACATAAAAACACTTAAGGAGGACCCTTATATCCGGGACATAAAAACTTATAAGGGGGGACCCTTATATCCGGGACATAAAAACACATAAGGGGGGACCCTTATATCCGGGACATGAAACACATAATAGGCAGACCCTTATATCCGGGACATGAAACACATAAGGGGGGACCCTTATATCCCCGACATAAAAACACATAAGGGGGGACCCTTATATCCGGAACATAAAAACACATAAGGGGGGACCCTTATATCCCCGACATAAAAACACATAAGGGGGGACCCTTATATCCGGGACATGAAAAACTTATAAGGGGGGACCCTTATATCCGCCACATAAAAACACATAAGGGGGGACCCTTATATCCCCGACATAAAAACACATAAGGGGGGGCCCTTATATCCGGGACATGAAACACATAATGGGCAGACCCTTATATCCGGGACATGAAAAACATAAGGGGGGACCCTTATATCCCCGACATAAAAACACATAAGGGGGGACCCTTATATCTCCAACATAAAAACACATAAGGGGGGACCCTTATATCCGGGACATAAAAACACATAAGGGGGGACCCTTATATCCGGAACATAAAAACACATAAGGGGGGACCCTTATATCCCCGACATAAAAACACATAAGGGGGGACCCTTATATCCGGGACATAAAAACACATAAGGGGGGACCCTTATATCCGGGACATAAAAACACATAAGGGGGGACCCTTATATCCGGGACATAAAAACACATCAGGGGGGACCCTTATATCCTGGACATAAAAACACATAAGGGGGGACCCTTATATCCCCGACATAAAAACACATAAGGGGGGACCCTTATATCCGGGACATAAAAACACATAAGGGGGGACCCTTATATCCCCGACATAAAAACACATAAAGGGGGACCCTTATATCCGGGACATAAAAACACATAAGGGGGGACCCTTATATCCGGGACATAAAAACACATAAGGGGGGGACTCTTATATCCGGGACATAAAAACACATAAGGGGGGACCCTTATATCCGGGACATAAAAACACATAAGGGGGGACCCTTATATCCCCGACATAAAAACACATAAGGGGGACCCTTATATCCGGGACATAAAAACACATAAGGGGGGACCCTTATATCCGGGACATAAAAACACATAGGGGGGGACTCTTATATCCGGGACATAAAAACACATAAGGGGGACCCTTATATCCCCGACATAAAAACACATAAGGGGGGACCCTTATATCCGGGACATAAAAACACATAAGGGGGGACCCTTATATCCCCGACATAAAAACACATAAGGGGGGACCCTTATATCCCCGACATAAAAACACGTAAGGGGGGACCCTTATATCCCCGACATAAAAACACATAAGGGGGGACCCTTATATCCGGGACATAAAACACATAATGGGCAGACCCTTATATCCGGGACATGAAACACATAATGGGAA
This sequence comes from Hyperolius riggenbachi, assembly GCF_040937935.1. Taxonomy (NCBI): domain Eukaryota; kingdom Metazoa; phylum Chordata; class Amphibia; order Anura; family Hyperoliidae; genus Hyperolius; species Hyperolius riggenbachi. The sequence continues at coordinate 432,801,648 of NC_090648.1, forward strand.
GACCCTTATATCCGGGACATGAAACACATAATAGGCAGACCCTTAGGGCTCGTTTCCACTAGTGCGAATCCGCATGCGGGCACTGCACGCGGATTCGCATAGGCAATGTCAGTGGATGGGGCTGTTTCCACTTCTGCGGGTGCGGCAGCGTTTTTTGAAGCGGCAGAAATCTGCACGGCAGAGCCGTCAGATTTCGCGTGCAGAAGGAATGTGCACGAATCGCCGCTAATGTATCTTAATAGGGAAATCGCATGCGGGGTGACCATGCGTTTTTTGACGCGAAATCGCATGCGATTTCGCATAGGTAATAATGTTAATTTATACCAGCAGTGACATGGTTAAATTCGCATATACCTTACCTATGCGGAATCGCATGCGAAATCGCGGCAAAAACGCATGCGGAATCGCACCCGCATGCGATTTTGTCCGCGGTGGAATGCAGGCGATTCCGCACCGCACTAGTGGAAACGAGCCCTTATATCCGGGACATGAAAAACATAAGGGGGGACCCTTATACCCCCGACATAAAAACACATAAGGGGGGACCCTTATATCCCCGACATAAAAACACATAAGGGGGGACACTTATATCCCCGACATAAAAACACATAAGGGGTGATCCTTATATCCCCGACATAAAAACACATAAGGGGGGACCCTTATATCCCCGACATAAAAACACATAAGGGGGGACCCTTATATCCGGGACATAAAAACACATAAGGGGGGACCCTTATATCCCCGACATAAAAACACATAAGGGGGGACCCTTATATCCCCGACATAAAAACACATAAGGGGGGACCCTTATATCCCCGACATAAAAACACATAAGGGGGGACACTTATATCCGGGACATAAAAACACATAAGGGGGGACCCTTATATCCGCCACATAAAAACACATAAGGGGGGACACTTATATCCCCGACATAAAAACACATAAGGGGGGGCCCTTATATCCGGGACATGAAACACATAATGGGCAGACCCTTATATCCGGGACATGAAACACATAAGGGGGGACCCTTATATCCCCGACATAAAAACACATAAGGGGGGACCCTTATATCCGGGACATAAAAACTTATAAGGGGGGACCCTCATATCCGGGACATAAAAAAACATAAGGGGGGACCCTTATATCCGGGACATTAAACACATAATAGGCAGACCCTTATATCCGGGACATGAGACACATAAGGGGGGACCCTTATATCCGGGACATAAAAACACATAAGGGGGGACCCTTATATCCGGGACATAAAAACACATAAGGGGGGACCCTTATATCCCCGACATAAAAACACATAAGGGGGGACCCTTATATCCCCGACATAAAAACACATAAGGGGGGACCCTTATATCCCCCACATAAAAACACTTAAGGGGGACCCTTATATCCGGGACATAAAAACTTATAAGGGGGGACCCTTATATCCGGGACATAAAAACACATAAGGGGGGACCCTTATATCCGGGACATGAAACACATAATAGGCAGACCCTTATATCCGGGACATGAAACACATAAGGGGGGACCCTTATATCCCCGACATAAAAACACATAAGGGGGGACCCTTATATCCGGAACATAAAAACACATAAGGGGGGACCCTTATATCCCCGACATAAAAACACATAAGGGGGGACCCTTATATCCGGGACATAAAAACACATAAGGGGGGACCCTTATATCCGCCACATAAAAACACATAAGGGGGGACCCTTATATCCCCGACATAAAAACACATAAGGGGGGGCCCTTATATCCGGGACATGAAACACATAAGGGGGGACCCTTATATCCCCGACATAAAAACACATAAGGGGGGACCCTTATATCTCCAACATAAAAACACATAAGGGGGGACCCTTATATCCGGGACATAAAAACACATAAGGGGGGGCCCTTATATCCGGGACATAAAAACACATAAGGGGGGACCCTTATATCCCCGACATAAAAACACATAAGGGGGGACCCTTATATCCGGGACATAAAAACACATAAGGGGGGACCCTTATATCCGGGACATAAAAACACATAAGGGGGGACCCTTAAATCTGGGACATAAAAACACATAAGGGGGGACCCTTATATCCGGGACATAAAAACACATAAGGGGGGACCCTTATATCCCCGACATAAAAACACATAAGGGGGGACCCTTATATCCGGGACATAAAAACACATAAGGGGGGACCCTTATATCCCCGACATAAAAACACATAAGGGGGGACCCTTATATCCCCGACATAAAAACACATAAGGGGGGACCCTTATATCCCCGACATAAAAACACATAAGGGGGGACCCTTATATCCGGGACATAAAAACACATAAGGGGGGACCCTTATATCCGCCACATAAAAACACATAAGGGGGGACACTTATATCCCCGACATAAAAACACATAAGGGGGGGCCCTTATATCCGGGACATGAAACACATAATGGGCAGACCCTTATATCCGGGACATGAAACACATAAGGGGGGACCCTTATATCCCCGACATAAAAACACATAAGGGGGGACCCTTATATCCGGGACATAAAAATTTATAAGGGGGGACCCTCATATCCGGGACATAAAAAAACATAAGGGGGGACCCTTATATCCGGGACATTAAACACATAATAGGCAGACCCTTATATCCGGGACATGAGACACATAAGGGGGGACCCTTATATCCGGGACATAAAAACACATAAGGGGGGACCCTTATATCCGGGACATAAAAACACATAAGGGGGGACCCTTATATCCCCGACATAAAAACACATAAGGGGGGACCCTTATATCCCCGACATAAAAACACATAAGGGGGGACCCTTATATCCCCCACATAAAAACACTTAAGGGGGACCCTTATATCCGGGACATAAAAACTTATAAGGGGGGACCCTTATATCCGGGACATAAAAACACATAAGGGGGGACCCTTATATCCGGGACATGAAACACATAATAGGCAGACCCTTATATCCGGGACATGAAACACATAAGGGGGGACCCTTATATCCCCGACATAAAAACACATAAGGGGGGACCCTTATATCCGGAACATAAAAACACATAAGGGGGGACCCTTATATCCCCGACATAAAAACACATAAGGGGGGACCCTTATATCCGGGACATAAAAACACATAAGGGGGGACCCTTATATCCGCCACATAAAAACACATAAGGGGGGACCCTTATATCCCCGACATAAAAACACATAAGGGGGGGCCCTTATATCCGGGACATGAAACACATAAGGGGGGACCCTTATATCCCCGACATAAAAACACATAAGGGGGGACCCTTATATCTCCAACATAAAAACACATAAGGGGGGACCCTTATATCCGGGACATAAAAACACATAAGGGGGGGCACTTATATCCGGGACATAAAAACACATAAGGGGGGACCCTTATATCCCCGACATAAAAACACATAAGGGGGGACCCTTATATCCGGGACATAAAAACACATAAGGGGGGACCCTTATATCCGGGACATAAAAACACATAAGGGGGGACCCTTAAATCTGGGACATAAAAACACATAAGGGGGGACCCTTATATCCGGGACATAAAAACACATAAGGGGGGACCCTTATATCCGGGACATAAAAACACATAAGGGGGGACCCTTATATCCGGGACATAAAAACACATAAGGGGGGACCCTTATATCCCCGACATAAAAACACATAAGGGGGGACCCTTATATCCGGGACATAAAAACACATAAGGGGGGACCCTTATATCCCCGACATAAAAACACATAAGGGGGGGACTCTTATATCCGGGACATAAAAACACATAAGGGGGGACCCTTATATCCGGGACATAAAAACACATAAGGGGGACCCTTATATCCCCGACATAAAAACACATAAGGGGGGACCCTTATATCCGGGACATAAAAACACATAAGGGGGGACCCTTATATCCCCGACATAAAAACACATAAGGGGGGACCCTTATATCCCCGACATAAAAACACATAAGGGGGGACCCTTATATCCCCGGCATAAAAACACATAAGGGGGGACCCTTATATCCCCGACATAAAAACACGTAAGGGGGGACCCTTATATCCCCGACATAAAAACACATAAGGGAGGACCCTTATATCCGGGACATAAAACACATAATGGGCAGACCCTTATATCCGGGACATGAAACACATAATGGGCAGACCCTTATATCCGGGACATGAAACACATAATAGGCAGACCCTTATATCCGGGACATGAAAAACATAAGGGGGGACCCTTATACCCCCGACATAAAAACACATAAGGGGGGACCCTTATATCCCCGACATAAAAACACATAAGGGGGGACCCTTATATCCCTGACATAAAAACACATAAGGGGGGACCCTTATATCCCCGACATAAAAACACATAAGGGGGGACCCTTATATCCGGGACATAAAAACACATAAGGGGGGACCCTTATATCCGGGACATGAAACACATAATGGGCAGACCCTTATATCCGGGACATGAAACACATAATGGGAAGACCCTTATATCCGGGACATGAAACACATAATAGGCAGACCCTTATATCCGGGACATGAAAAACATAAGGGGGGACCCTTATACCTCCGACATAAAAACACATAAGGGGGGACCCTTATATACCCGACATAAAAACACATAAGGGGGGACCCTTATATCCCCGACATAAAAACACATAAGGGGTGATCTTTATATCCCCGACATAAAAACACATAAGGGGGGGACCCTTATATCCCCGACATAAAAACACATAAGGGGGGACCCTTATATCCCCGACATAAAAACACATAAGGGGGGACCCTTATATCCCCCACATAAAAACACTTAAGGGGGACCCTTATATCCGGGACATAAAAACTTATAAGGGGGGACCCTTATATCCGGGACATAAAAACACATAAGGGGGGACCCTTATATCCGGGACATGAAACACATAATAGGCAGACCCTTATATCCGGGACATGAAACACATAAGGGGGGACCCTTATATCCCCGACATAAAAACACATAAGGGGGGACCCTTATATCCGGAACATAAAAACACATAAGGGGGGACCCTTATATCCCCGACATAAAAACACATAAGGGGGGACCCTTATATCCGGGACATAAAAACACATAAGGGGGGACCCTTATATCCGCCACATAAAAACACATAAGGGGGGACCCTTATATCCCCGACATAAAAACACATAAGGGGGGGCCCTTATATCCGGGACATGAAACACATAAGGGGGGACCCTTATATCCCCGACATAAAAACACATAAGGGGGGACCCTTATATCTCCAACATAAAAACACATAAGGGGGGACCCTTATATCCGGGACATAAAAACACATAACGGGGGGCACTTATATCCGGGACATAAAAACACATAAGGGGGGACCCTTATATCCCCGACATAAAAACACATAAGGGGGGACCCTTATATCCGGGACATAAAAACACATAAGGGGGGACCCTTATATCCGGGACATAAAAACACATAAGGGGGGACCCTTAAATCTGGGACATAAAAACACATAAGGGGGGACCCTTATATCCGGGACATAAAAACACATAAGGGGGGACCCTTATATCCGGGACATAAAAACACATAAGGGGGGACCCTTATATCCGGGACATAAAAACACATAAGGGGGGACCCTTATATCCCCGACATAAAAACACATAAGGGGGGACCCTTATATCCGGGACATAAAAACACATAAGGGGGGACCCTTATATCCCCGACATAAAAACACATAAGGGGGGGACTCTTATATCCGGGACATAAAAACACATAAGGGGGGACCCTTATATCCGGGACATAAAAACACATAAGGGGGACCCTTATATCCCCGACATAAAAACACATAAGGGGGGACCCTTATATCCGGGACATAAAAACACATAAGGGGGGACCCTTATATCCCCGACATAAAAACACATAAGGGGGGACCCTTATATCCCCGACATAAAAACACATAAGGGGGGACCCTTATATCCCCGGCATAAAAACACATAAGGGGGGACCCTTATATCCCCGACATAAAAACACGTAAGGGGGGACCCTTATATCCCCGACATAAAAACACATAAGGGAGGACCCTTATATCCGGGACATAAAACACATAATGGGCAGACCCTTATATCCGGGACATGAAACACATAATGGGCAGACCCTTATATCCGGGACATGAAACACATAATAGGCAGACCCTTATATCCGGGACATGAAAAACATAAGGGGGGACCCTTATACCCCCGACATAAAAACACATAAGGGGGGACCCTTATATCCCCGACATAAAAACACATAAGGGGGGACCCTTATATCCCTGACATAAAAACACATAAGGGGGGACCCTTATATCCCCGACATAAAAACACATAAGGGGGGACCCTTATATCCGGGACATAAAAACACATAAGGGGGGACCCTTATATCCGGGACATGAAACACATAATGGGCAGACCCTTATATCCGGGACATGAAACACATAATGGGAAGACCCTTATATCCGGGACATGAAACACATAATAGGCAGACCCTTATATCCGGGACATGAAAAACATAAGGGGGGACCCTTATACCTCCGACATAAAAACACATAAGGGGGGACCCTTATATACCCGACATAAAAACACATAAGGGGGGACCCTTATATCCCCGACATAAAAACACATAAGGGGTGATCTTTATATCCCCGACATAAAAACACATAAGGGGGGGACCCTTATATCCCCGACATAAAAACACATAAGGGGGGACCCTTATATCCCCGACATAAAAACACATAAGGGGGGACCCTTATATCCGGGACATAAAAACACATAAGGGGGGACCCTTATATCCGCCACATAAAAACACATAAGGGGGGACACTTATATCCCCGACATAAAAACACATAAGGGGGGGCCCTTATATCCGGGACATGAAACACATAATGGGCAGACCCTTATATCCGGGACATGAAACACATAAGGGGGGACCCTTATATCCCCGACATAAAAACACATAAGGGGGGACCCTTATATCCGGGACATAAAAACTTATAAGGGGGGACTCTTATATCCGGGACATAAAAAAACATAAGGGGGGACCCTTATATCCGGGACATTAAACACATAATAGGCAGACCCTTATATCCGGGACATGAGACACATAAGGGGGGACCCTTATATCCGGGACATAAAAACAAATAAGGGGGGACCCTTATATCCGGGACATAAAAACACATAAGGGGGGACCCTTATATCCCCGACATAAAAACATATAAGGGGGGACCCTTATATCCGGGACATAAAAACACAAAGGGGGGACCCTTATATCCGGGACATAAAAACACATAAGGGGGGACCCTTATATCCCCGACATAAAAACACATAAGGGGGGACCCTTATATCCGGGACATAAAAACACATAAGGGGGGACCCTTATATCCGGGACATGAAACACATAATAGGCAGACCCTTATATCCGGGACATGAAACACATAAGGGGGGACCCTTATATCCCCGACATAAAAACACATAAGGGGGGACCCTTATATCCGGAACATAAAAACACATAAGGGGGGACCCTTATATCCCCGACATAAAAACACATAAGGGGGGACCCTTATATCCGGGACATAAAAACACATAAGGGGGGACCCTTATATCCGCCACATAAAAACACATAAGGGGGGACCCTTATATCCCCGACATAAAAACACATAAGGGGGGGCCCTTATATCCGGGACATGAAACACATAAGGGGGGACCCTTATATCCCCGACATAAAAACACATAAGGGGGGACCCTTATATCTCCAACATAAAAACACATAAGGGGGGACCCTTATATCCGGGACATAAAAACACATAACGGGGGGCACTTATATCCGGGACATAAAAACACATAAGGGGGGACCCTTATATCCCCGACATAAAAACACATAAGGGGGGACCCTTATATCCGGGACATAAAAACACATAAGGGGGGACCCTTATATCCGGGACATAAAAACACATAAGGGGGGACCCTTAAATCTGGGACATAAAAACACATAAGGGGGGACCCTTATATCCGGGACATAAAAACACATAAGGGGGGACCCTTATATCCGGGACATAAAAACACATAAGGGGGGACCCTTATATCCGGGACATAAAAACACATAAGGGGGGACCCTTATATCCCCGACATAAAAACACATAAGGGGGGACCCTTATATCCGGGACATAAAAACACATAAGGGGGGACCCTTATATCCCCGACATAAAAACACATAAGGGGGGGACTCTTATATCCGGGACATAAAAACACATAAGGGGGGACCCTTATATCCGGGACATAAAAACACATAAGGGGGACCCTTATATCCCCGACATAAAAACACATAAGGGGGGACCCTTATATCCGGGACATAAAAACACATAAGGGGGGACCCTTATATCCCCGACATAAAAACACATAAGGGGGGACCCTTATATCCCCGACATAAAAACACATAAGGGGGGACCCTTATATCCCCGGCATAAAAACACATAAGGGGGGACCCTTATATCCCCGACATAAAAACACGTAAGGGGGGACCCTTATATCCCCGACATAAAAACACATAAGGGAGGACCCTTATATCCGGGACATAAAACACATAATGGGCAGACCCTTATATCCGGGACATGAAACACATAATGGGCAGACCCTTATATCCGGGACATGAAACACATAATAGGCAGACCCTTATATCCGGGACATGAAAAACATAAGGGGGGACCCTTATACCCCCGACATAAAAACACATAAGGGGGGACCCTTATATCCCCGACATAAAAACACATAAGGGGGGACCCTTATATCCCTGACATAAAAACACATAAGGGGGGACCCTTATATCCCCGACATAAAAACACATAAGGGGGGACCCTTATATCCGGGACATAAAAACACATAAGGGGGGACCCTTATATCCGGGACATGAAACACATAATGGGCAGACCCTTATATCCGGGACATGAAACACATAATGGGAAGACCCTTATATCCGGGACATGAAACACATAATAGGCAGACCCTTATATCCGGGACATGAAAAACATAAGGGGGGACCCTTATACCTCCGACATAAAAACACATAAGGGGGGACCCTTATATACCCGACATAAAAACACATAAGGGGGGACCCTTATATCCCCGACATAAAAACACATAAGGGGTGATCTTTATATCCCCGACATAAAAACACATAAGGGGGGGACCCTTATATCCCCGACATAAAAACACATAAGGGGGGACCCTTATATCCCCGACATAAAAACACATAAGGGGGGACCCTTATATCCGGGACATAAAAACACATAAGGGGGGACCCTTATATCCGCCACATAAAAACACATAAGGGGGGACACTTATATCCCCGACATAAAAACACATAAGGGGGGGCCCTTATATCCGGGACATGAAACACATAATGGGCAGACCCTTATATCCGGGACATGAAACACATAAGGGGGGACCCTTATATCCCCGACATAAAAACACATAAGGGGGGACCCTTATATCCGGGACATAAAAACTTATAAGGGGGGACTCTTATATCCGGGACATAAAAAAACATAAGGGGGGACCCTTATATCCGGGACATTAAACACATAATAGGCAGACCCTTATATCCGGGACATGAGACACATAAGGGGGGACCCTTATATCCGGGACATAAAAACAAATAAGGGGGGACCCTTATATCCGGGACATAAAAACACATAAGGGGGGACCCTTATATCCCCGACATAAAAACATATAAGGGGGGACCCTTATATCCGGGACATAAAAACACAAAGGGGGGACCCTTATATCCGGGACATAAAAACACATAAGGGGGGACCCTTATATCCCCGACATAAAAACACATAAGGGGGGACCCTTATATCCGGGACATAAAAACACATAAGGGGGGACCCTTATATCCGGGACATAAAAACACATAAGGGGGGACACTTATATCCCCGACATAAAAACACATAAGGGGGGGCCCTTATATCCGGGACATGAAACACATAATGGGCAGACCCTTATATCCGGGACATGAAACACATAAGGGGGGACCCTTATATCCGGGACATAAAAACACATAAGGGGGGACCCTTATATCCGGGACATAAAAACACATAAGGGGGGACCCTTATATCCGGGACATAAAAACACATAAGGGGGGACCCTTATATCCGGGACATAAAAACACATAAGGGGGGACCCTTATATCCCCGACATAAAAACACATAAGGGGGGACCCTTATATCCGGGACATAAAAACACATAAGGGGGGACCCTTATATCCCCGACATAAAAACACATAAGGGGGGACCCTTATATCCCCGACATAAAAACACATAAGGGGGGACCCTTATATCCCCGACATAAAAACACATAAGGGGGGACCCTTATATCCGGGACATAAAAACACATAAGGGGGGACCCTTATATCCGCCACATAAAAACACATAAGGGGGGACACTTATATCCCCGACATAAAAACACATAAGGGGGGGCCCTTATATCCGGGACATGAAACACATAATGGGCAGACCCTTATATCCGGGACATGAAACACATAAGGGGGGACCCTTATATCCCCGACATAAAAACACATAAGGGGGGACCCTTATATCCGGGACATAAAAACTTATAAGGGGGGACCCTCATATCCGGGACATAAAAAAACATAAGGGGGGACCCTTATATCCGGGACATTAAACACATAATAGGCAGACCCTTATATCCGGGACATGAGACACATAAGGGGGGACCCTTATATCCGGGACATAAAAACACATAAGGGGGGACCCTTATATCCCCGACATAAAAACACATAAGGGGGGACCCTTATATCCCCGACATAAAAACACATAAGGGGGGACCCTTATATCCCCGACATAAAAACACATAAGGGGGGACCCTTATATCCCCGACATAAAAACACATAAGGGGGGACCCTTATATCCCCGACATAAAAACACATAAGGGGGGACCCTTATATCCGGGACATAAAAACACATAAGCGGGGACCCTTATATCCGGGAAATGAAACACATAATGGGCAGACCCTTATATCCGGGACATGAAACACATAAGGGGGGACCCTTTTATCCCCGACATAAAAACCCATAAGGGGGGACCCTTATATCCCCGACATAAAAACACATAATAGGGGACCCTTATATCCCCCACATAAAAACACTTAAGGGGGACCCTTATATCCGGGACATAAAAACTTATAAGGGGGGACCCTTATATCCGGGACATAAAAACACATAAGGGGGGACCCTTATATCCCCGACATAAAAACACGTAAGGGGGGACCCTTATATCCCCGACATAAAAACACATAAGGGGGGACCCTTATATCCCCGACATAAAAACACATAAGGGGGGACCCTTATATCCGGGACATAAAAACACATAAGGGGGGACCCTTATATCCCCGACATAAAAACACATAAGGGGGGACCCTTATATCCGGGACATAAAAACACATAAGGGGGGACCCTTTTATCCCCGACATAAAAACACATAAGGGGGGACCCTTATATCCGGGACATAAAAACACATAAGGGGGGACCCTTATATCCGGGACATAAAAACACATAAGGGGGGGACTCTTATATCCGGGACATAAAAACACATAAGGGGGGACCCTTCTATCCGGGACATAAAAACACATAAGGGGGGACCCTTATATCCCCGACATAAAAACACATAAGGGGGGACCCTTATATCCGGGACATAAAAACACATAAGGGGGGACCCTTATATCCGGGACATAAAAGCACATAAGGGGGGACCGTTATATCCGGGACATAAAAACACATAAGGGGGGACCCTTATATCCCGACATAAAAACACATAAGGGGGGACCCTTATATCCGGGACATAAAAACACATAAGGGGGGACCCTTATATCCGGAACATAAAAACACATAAGGGGGGACCCTTATATCCCCGACATAAAAACACATAAGGGGGGACCCTTATATCCGGGATAAAAAAACACATAAGGGGGGACCCTTATATCTCCAACATAAAAACACATAAGGGGGGACCCTTATATCCGGGACATAAAAACACATAAGGGGGGGCACTTATATCCGGGACATAAAAACACATAAGGGGGGACCCTTATATCCCCGACATAAAAACACATAAGGGGGGACCCTTATATCCGGGACATAAAAACACATAAGGGGGGACCCTTATATCCGGGACATAAAAACACATAAGGGGGGACCCTTATATCCGGGACATAAAAACACATAAGGGGGGACCCTTATATCCGGGACATAAAAACACATAAGGGGGGACCCTTATATCCGGGACATAAAAACACATAAGGGGGGACCCTTATATCCGGGACATAAAAACACATAAGGGGGGACCCTTATATCCGGGACATAAAAACACGTAAGGGGGGACCCTTATATCCCCGACATAAAAACACATAAGGGGGGACCCTTATATCCGGGACATAAAAACACGTAAGGGGGGACCCTTATATCCCCGACATAAAAACACATAAGGGGGGACCCTTATATCCCCGACATAAAAACACATAAGGGGGGACCCTTATATCCCCGACATAAAAACACATAAGGGGGGACCCTTATATCCCCGACATAAAAACACGTAAGGGGGGGCCCTTATATCCCCAACATAAAAACACATAAGGGGGGACCCTTATATCCCCGACATAAAAACACATAAGGGGAGACCCTTATATCCGGGACATAAAAACACATAAGGGGGGACCCTTATATCCGGGACATAAAACACATAATGGGCAGACCCTTATATCTGGGACATGAAACACATAATGGGCAGACCCTTATATCCGGGACATGAAACACATAATAGGCAGACCCTTATATCCGGAACATGAAACACATAAGGGGGGACCCTTATATCCCCGACATAAAAACACATAAGGGGGGACCCTTATATCCGGGACATAAAAACACATAAGGGGGGACCCTTATATCCCCGACATAAAAACACATAAGGGGGGACCCTTATATCCGTGACATAAAAACACATAAGGGGGGACCCTTTTATCCCCGACATAAAAACACATAAGGGGGGACCCTTATATCCCCGACATAAAAACACGTAAGGGGGGACCCTTATATAGCCGACATAAAAACACATAAGGGGGGACCCTTATATCCGGGACATAAAAACACATAAGGGGGGACCCTTATATCCGGGACATGAAACAGATAATGGGCAGACCCTTATATCCGGGACATGAAACACATAAGGGGGGACCCTTATATCCCCGACATAAAAACACATAAAGGGGGGCCCTTATATCCCCGACATAAAAACACATAAGGGGGGACCCTTATATCCCCGACATAAAAACACATAAGGGGGGACCCTTATATCCGGGACATAAAAACTTATAAGGGGGGACCCTTATATCCGGGACATAAAAAAACATAAGGGGGGACCCTTATATCCGGGACATGAAACAGACCCTTATATCCGGGACATGAGACACATAAGGGGGGACCCTTATATCCGGGACATAAAAACACATAAGGGGGGACCCTTATATCCCCGACATAAAAACACATAAGGGGGGACCCTTATATCCGGGACATGAAACACATAATAGGCAGACCCTTATATCCGGAACATGAAACACATAAGGGGGGACCCTTATATCCCCGACATAAAAACACATAAGGGGGGACCCTTATATCCGGGACATAAAAACACATAAGGGGGGACCCTTATATCCCCGACATAAAAACACATAAGGGGGGACCCTTATATCCGGGACATAAAAACACATAAGGGGGGACCCTTTTATCCCCGACATAAAAACACATAAGGGGGGACCCTTATATCCCCGACATAAAAACACGTAAGGGGGGACCCTTATAAAGCCGACATAAAAACACATAAGGGGGGACCCTTATATCCGGGACATAAAAACACATAAGGGGGGACCCTTATATCCGGGACATGAAACACATAATAGGCAGACCCTTATATCCGGGACATGAAACACATAAGGGGGGACCCTTATATCCCCGACATAAAAACACATAAGGGGGGACCCTTATATCCCCGACATAAAAACACATAAGGGGGGACCCTTATATCCCCGACATAAAAACACATAAGGGGGGACCCTTATATCCCCGACATAAAAACACATAAGGGGGGACCCTTATATCCGGGACATAAAAACACATAAGCGGGGACCCTTATATCCGGGACATGAAACACATAATGGGCAGACCCTTATATCCGGGACATGAAACACATAAGGGGGGACCCTTTTATCCCCGACATAAAAACCCATAAGGGGGGACCCTTATATCCCGACATAAAAACACATAAGGGGGGACCCTTATATCCCCCACATAAAAACACTTAAGGGGGACCCTTATATCCGGGACATAAAAACTTATAAGGGGGGACCCTTATATCCGGGACATAAAAACACATAAGGGGGGACCCTTATATCCGGGACATAAAAACACATAAGGGGGGACCCTTATATCCCCGACATAAAAACACATAAGGGGGGACCCTTATATCCGGAACATAAAAACACATAAGGGGGGACCCTTATATCCCCGACATAAAAACACATAAGGGGGGACCCTTATATCCGGGACATGAAAAACTTATAAGGGGGAACCCTTATATCCGCCACATAAAAACACATAAGGGGGGACCCTTATATCCCCGACATAAAAACACATAAGGGGGGGGCCTTATATCTGGGACATGAAACACATAATGGGCAGACCCTTATATCCGGGACATGAAACACATAAGGGGGGACCCTTATATCCCCGACATAAAAACACATAAAGGGGGACCCTTATATCTCCAACATAAAAACACATAAGGGGGGACCCTTATATCCGGGACATAAAAACACATAAGGGGGGACCCTTATATCCGGAACATAAAAACACATAAGGGGGGACCCTTATATCCCCGACATAAAAACACATAAGGGGGGACCCTTATATCCGGGACATAAAAACACATAAGGGGGGACCCTTATATCCGGGACATAAAAACACATAAGGGGGGACCCTTATATCCGGGACATAAAAACACATAAGGGGGGACCCTTATATCCGTGACATAAAAACACATAAGGGGGGACCCTTATATCCGGGACATAAAAACACATAAGGGGGGACCCTTATATCCGGGACATGAAACACATAATAGGCAGACCCTTATATCCGGGACATGAAACACATAAGGGGGGACCCTTATATCCCCGACATAAAAACACATAAGGGGGGACCCTTATATCCCCGACATAAAAACACATAAGGGGGGACCCTTATATCCGGGACATGAAACACATAAGGGGGGACCCTTTTATCCCCGACATAAAAACCCATAAGGGGGGACCCTTATATCCCCGACATAAAAACACATAAGGGGGGACCCTTATATCCCCCACATAAAAACACTTAAGGGGGACCCTTATATCCGGGACATAAAAACTTATAAGGGGGGACCCTTATATCCGGGACATAAAAACACATAAGGGGGGACCCTTATATCCGGGACATGAAACACATAATAGGCAGACCCTTATATCTGGGACATGAAACACATAAGGGGGGACCCTTATATCCCCGACATAAAAACACATAAGGGGGGACCCTTATATCCGGGACATAAAAACACATAAGGGGGGACCCTTATATCCCCGACATAAAAACACATAAGGGGGGACCCTTATATCCGGAACATAAAAACACATAAGGGGGGACCCTTATATCCCCGACATAAAAACACATAAGGGGGGACCCTTATATCCGGGACATGAAAAACTTATAAGGGGGGACCCTTATATCCGCCACATAAAAACACATAAGGGGGGACCCTTATATCCCCGACATAAAAACACATAAGGGGGGGGCCTTATATCCGGGACATGAAACACATAATGGGCAGAACCTTATATCCGGGACATGAAACACATAAGGGGGGACCCTTATATCCCCGACATAAAAACACATAAGGGGGGACCCTTATATCTCCAACATAAAAACACATAAGGGGGGACCCTTAAATCCGGGACATAAAAACACATAAGGGGGGACCCTTATTTCCGGAACATAAAAACACATAAGGGGGGACCCTTATATCCCCGACATAAAAACACATAAGGGGGGACCCTTATATCCGGGACATAAAAACACATAAGGGGGGACCCTTATATCCGGGACATAAAAACACATAAGGGGGGACCCTTATATCCGGGACATAAAAACACATAAGGGGGGACCCTTATATCCGGGACATAAAAACACATAAGGGGGGACCCTTATATCCGGGACATAAAAACACATAAGGGGGGACCCTTATATCCGGGACATAAAAACACATAAGGGGGGACCCTTATATCACCGACATAAAAACACATAAGGGGGGACCCTTATATCCGGGACATAAAAACACATAAGGGGGGACCCTTATATCCGGGACATAAGAACACATAAGGGGGGGACTCTTATATCCGGGACATAAAAACACATAAGGGGGGACCCTTATATCCGGGACATAAAAACACATAAGGGGGGACCCTTATATCCGGGACATAAAAACACATAAGGGGGGACCCTTATATCCCCGACATAAAAACACATAAGGGGGGACCCTTATATCCCCGACATAAAAACACATAAGGGGGGACCCTTATATCCCCGACATAAAAACACATAAGGGGGGACCCTTATATCCCCGACATAAAAACACATAAGGGGGGACCCTTATATCCCCGACATAAAAACACATAAGGGGGGACCCTTATATCCCCGACATAAAAACACATAAGGGGGGACCCTTATATCCGGGACATAAAAACACATAAGCGGGGACCCTTATATCCGGGACATGAAACACATAATAGGCAGACCCTTATATCCGGGACATGAAACACATAAGGGGGGACCCTTATATCCCCGACATAAAAACACATAAGGGGGGACCCTTATATCCGGAACATAAAAACACATAAGGGGGGACCCTTATATCCCCGACATAAAAACACATAAGGGGGGACCCTTATATCCGGGACATGAAAAACTTATAAGGGGGGATCCTTATATCCGCCACATAAAAACACATAAGGGGGGACCCTTATATCCCCGACATAAAAACACATAAGGGGGGGCCCTTATATCCGGGACATGAAACACATAATGGGCAGACCCTTATATCCGGGACATGAAACACATAAGGGGGGACCCTTATATCCCCGACATAAAAACACATAAGGGGGGACCCTTATATCTCCAACATAAAAACACATAAGGGGGGACCCTTATATCCGGGACATAAAAACACATAAGGGGGGACCCTTATATCCGGAACATAAAAACACATAAGGGGGGACCCTTATATCCCCGACATAAAAACACATAAGGGGGGACCCTTATATCCGGGACATAAAAACACATAAGGGGGGACCCTTATATCCGGGACATAAAAACACATAAGGGGGGACCCTTATATCCGGGACATAAAAACACATAAGGGGGGACCCTTGTATCTGGGACATGAAACACATAATGGGCAGACCCTTATATCTGGGACATGAAACACATAATGGGCAGACCCTTATATCCGGGACATGAAACACATAAGGGGGGACCCTTATATCCCCGACATAAAAACACATAAAGGGGGACCCTTATATCTCCAACATAAAAACACATAAGGGGGGACCCTTAAATCCGGGACATAAAAACACATAAGGGGGGACCCTTATATCCCCGACATAAAAACACATAAGGGGGGACCCTTATATCCGGGACATAAAAACACATAAGGGGGGACCCTTTTATCCCCGACATAAAAACACATAAGGGGGGACCCTTATATCCGGGACATAAAAACACATAAGGGGGGACCCTTATATCCGGGACATAAAAACACATAAGGGGGGGACTCTTATATCCGGGACATAAAAACACATAAGGGGGGACCCTTCTATCCGGGACATAAAAACACATAAGGGGGGACCCTTCTATCCGGGACATAAAAACACATAAGGGGGGACCCTTATATCCGGGACATAAAAACACATAAGGGGGGACCCTTATATCCGGGACATAAAAACACATAAGGGGGGACCCTTATATCCGGGACATAAAAACACATAAGGGGGGACCCTTATATCCCCGACATAAAAACACATAAGGGGGGACCCTTATATCCGGGACATAAAAACACATAAGGGGGGACCCTTATATCCGGGACATAAAAACACATAAGGGGGGACCCTTATATCCGGGACATAAAAACACATAAGGGGGGACCCTTATATCCGGGACATAAAAACACATAAGGGGGGACCCTTATATCCGGGACATAAAAACACATAAGGGGGGGACCCTTATATCCGGGACATAAAAACACATAAGGGGGGACCCTTATATCCCCGACATAAAAACACATAAGGGGGGACCCTTATATCCGGGACATAAAAACACATAAGGGGGGACCCTTATATCCGGGACATAAAAACACATAAGGGGGGACCCTTATATCCGGGACATAAAAACACATAAGGGGGGAACCTTATATTCGGGACATAAAAACACATAAGGGGGGACCCTTATATCCGGGACATAAAAACACATAAGGGGGGACCCTTATATCCGGGACATAAAAACACATAAGGGGGGACCCTTATATCCGGGACATAAAAACACATAAGGGGGGACCCTTATATCCCCGACATAAAAACACATAAGGGGGGACCCTTATATCCGGGACATAAAAACACATAAGGGGGGACCCTTATATCCCCGACATAAAAACACATAAGGGGGGACCCTTATATCCGGGACATAAAAACACATAAGGGGGGACCCTTATATCCCCGACATAAAAACACATAAGGGGGGACCCTTATATCCCCGACATAAAAACACATAAGGGGGGACCCTTATATCCCCGACATAAAAACACATAAGGGGGGACCCTTATATCCCCGACATAAAAACACGTAAGGGGGGACCCTTATATCCCCGACATAAAAACACATAAGGGGGGACCCTTATATCCCCGACATAAAAACACATAAGGGGGACCCTTATATCCGGGACATAAAAACACATAAGGGGGGACCCTTATATCCGGGACATGAAACACATAATGGGCAGACCCTTATATCTGGGACATGAAACACATAATGGGCAGACCCTTATATCCGGGACATGAAACACATAATAGGCAGACCCTTATATCCGGAACATGAAACACATAAGGGGGGACCCTTATATCCCCGACATAAAAACACATAAGGGGGGACCCTTATATCCGGGACATAAAAACACATAAGGGGGGACCCTTATATCCCCGACATAAAAACACATAAGGGGGGACCCTTATATCCGGGACATAAAAACACATTAGGGGGGACCCTTTTATCCCCGACATAAAAACACATAAGGGGGGACCCTTATATCCCCGACATAAAAACACGTAAGGGGGGACCCTTATATAGCCGACATAAAAACACATAAGGGGGGACCCTTATATCCGGGACATAAAAACACATAAGGGGGACCCTTATATCCGGGACATGAAACAGATAATGGGCAGACCCTTATATCCGGGACATGAAACACATAAGGGGGGACCCTTATATCCCCGAAATAAAAACACATAAAGGGGGGCCCTTATATCCCCGACATAAAAACACATAAGGTGGGACCCTTATATCCCCGACATAAAAACACATAAGGGGGGACCCTTATATCCGGGACATAAAAACTTATAAGGGGGGACCCTTATATCCGGGACATAAAAAAACATAAGGGGGGACCCTTATATCCGGGACATGAAACACATAGTAGGCAGACCCTTATATCCGGGACATGAGACACATAAGGGGGGACCCTTATATCCGGGACATAAAAACACATAAGGGGGGACCCTTATATCCCCGACATAAAAACACATAAGATGGGACCCTTATATCCGGGACATGAAACACATAATAGGCAGACCCTTATATCCAGGACATGAAACACATAAGGGGGGACCCTTATATCCCCGACATAAAAACACATAAGGGGGGACCCTTATATCCGGGACATAAAAACACATAAGGGGGGACCCTTATATCCCCGACATAAAAACACATAAGGGGGGACCCTTATATCCCCGACATAAAAACACATAAGGGGGGACCCTTATATCCCCGACATAAAAACACATAAGGGGGGACCCTTATATCCGGGACATAAAAACACATAAGGGGGGACCCTTATATCCGCCACATAAAAACACATAAGGGGGGACACTTATATCCCCGACATAAAAACACATAAGGGGGGGCCCTTATATCCGGGACATGAAACACATAATGGGCAGACCCTTATATCCGGGACATGAAACACATAAGGGGGGACCCTTATATCCCCGACATAAAAACACATAAGGGGGGACCCTTATATCCGGGACATAAAAACTTATAAGGGGGGACCCTCATATCCGGGACATAAAAAAACATAAGGGGGGACCCTTATATCCGGGACATTAAACACATAATAGGCAGACCCTTATATCCGGGACATGAGACACATAAGGGGGGACCCTTATATCCGGGACATAAAAACACATAAGGGGGGACCCTTATATCCCCGACATAAAAACACATAAGGGGGGACCCTTATATCCCCGACATAAAAACACATAAGGGGGGACCCTTATATCCCCGACATAAAAACACATAAGGGGGGACCCTTATATCCCCGACATAAAAACACATAAGGGGGGACCCTTATATCCCCGACATAAAAACACATAAGGTGGGACCCTTATATCCGGGACATAAAAACACATAAGCGGGGACCCTTATATCCGGGAAATGAAACACATAATGGGCAGACCCTTATATCCGGGACATGAAACACATAAGGGGGGACCCTTTTATCCCCGACATAAAAACCCATAAGGGGGGACCCTTATATCCCCGACATAAAAACACATAATAGGGGACCCTTATATCCCCCACATAAAAACACTTAAGGGGGACCCTTATATCCGGGACATAAAAACTTATAAGGGGGGACCCTTATATCCGGGACATAAAAACACATAAGGGGGGACCCTTATATCCCCGACATAAAAACACGTAAGGGGGGACCCTTATATCCCCGACATAAAAACACATAAGGGGGGACCCTTATATCCCCGACATAAAAACACATAAGGGGGGACCCTTATATCCGGGACATAAAAACACATAAGGGGGGACCCTTATATCCCCGACATAAAAACACATAAGGGGGGACCCTTATATCCGGGACATAAAAACACATAAGGGGGGACCCTTTTATCCCCGACATAAAAACACATAAGGGGGGACCCTTATATCCGGGACATAAAAACACATAAGGGGGGACCCTTATATCCGGGACATAAAAACACATAAGGGGGGGACTCTTATATCCGGGACATAAAAACACATAAGGGGGGACCCTTCTATCCGGGACATAAAAACACATAAGGGGGGACCCTTATATCCCCGACATAAAAACACATAAGGGGGGACCCTTATATCCGGGACATAAAAACACATAAGGGGGGACCCTTATATCCGGGACATAAAAGCACATAAGGGGGGACCGTTATATCCGGGACATAAAAACACATAAGGGGGGACCCTTATATCCCGACATAAAAACACATAAGGGGGGACCCTTATATCCGGGACATAAAAACACATAAGGGGGGACCCTTATATCCGGAACATAAAAACACATAAGGGGGGACCCTTATATCCCCGACATAAAAACACATAAGGGGGGACCCTTATATCCGGGATAAAAAAACACATAAGGGGGGACCCTTATATCTCCAACATAAAAACACATAAGGGGGGACCCTTATATCCGGGACATAAAAACACATAAGGGGGGGCACTTATATCCGGGACATAAAAACACATAAGGGGGGACCCTTATATCCCCGACATAAAAACACATAAGGGGGGACCCTTATATCCGGGACATAAAAACACATAAGGGGGGACCCTTATATCCGGGACATAAAAACACATAAGGGGGGACCCTTATATCCGGGACATAAAAACACATAAGGGGGGACCCTTATATCCGGGACATAAAACACATAATGGGCAGACCCTTATATCTGGGACATGAAACACATAATGGGCAGACCCTTATATCCGGGACATGAAACACATAATAGGCAGACCCTTATATCCGGAACATGAAACACATAAGGGGGGACCCTTATATCCCCGACATAAAAACACATAAGGGGGGACCCTTATATCCGGGACATAAAAACACATAAGGGGGGACCCTTATATCCCCGACATAAAAACACATAAGGGGGGACCCTTATATCCGTGACATAAAAACACATAAGGGGGGACCCTTTTATCCCCGACATAAAAACACATAAGGGGGGACCCTTATATCCCCGACATAAAAACACGTAAGGGGGGACCCTTATATAGCCGACATAAAAACACATAAGGGGGGACCCTTATATCCGGGACATAAAAACACATAAGGGGGGACCCTTATATCCGGGACATGAAACAGATAATGGGCAGACCCTTATATCCGGGACATGAAACACATAAGGGGGGACCCTTATATCCCCGACATAAAAACACATAAAGGGGGGCCCTTATATCCCCGACATAAAAACACATAAGGGGGGACCCTTATATCCCCGACATAAAAACACATAAGGGGGGACCCTTATATCCGGGACATAAAAACTTATAAGGGGGGACCCTTATATCCGGGACATAAAAAAACATAAGGGGGGACCCTTATATCCGGGACATGAAACAGACCCTTATATCCGGGACATGAGACACATAAGGGGGG
Organism: Hyperolius riggenbachi; assembly: GCF_040937935.1. Classification (NCBI taxonomy): domain Eukaryota; kingdom Metazoa; phylum Chordata; class Amphibia; order Anura; family Hyperoliidae; genus Hyperolius; species Hyperolius riggenbachi. Next base: position 432,824,576 of record NC_090648.1, read on the forward strand.
ACCCTTATATCCGGGACATAAAAACACATAAGGGGGGACCCTTATATCCCCGACATAAAAACACATAAGGGGGGACCCTTATATCCGGGACATGAAACACATAATAGGCAGACCCTTATATCCGGAACATGAAACACATAAGGGGGGACCCTTATATCCCCGACATAAAAACACATAAGGGGGGACCCTTATATCCGGGACATAAAAACACATAAGGGGGGACCCTTATATCCCCGACATAAAAACACATAAGGGGGGACCCTTATATCCGGGACATAAAAACACATAAGGGGGGACCCTTTTATCCCCGACATAAAAACACATAAGGGGGGACCCTTATATCCCCGACATAAAAACACGTAAGGGGGGACCCTTATAAAGCCGACATAAAAACACATAAGGGGGGACCCTTATATCCGGGACATAAAAACACATAAGGGGGGACCCTTATATCCGGGACATGAAACACATAATAGGCAGACCCTTATATCCGGGACATGAAACACATAAGGGGGGACCCTTATATCCCCGACATAAAAACACATAAGGGGGGACCCTTATATCCCCGACATAAAAACACATAAGGGGGGACCCTTATATCCCCGACATAAAAACACATAAGGGGGGACCCTTATATCCCCGACATAAAAACACATAAGGGGGGACCCTTATATCCGGGACATAAAAACACATAAGCGGGGACCCTTATATCCGGGACATGAAACACATAATGGGCAGACCCTTATATCCGGGACATGAAACACATAAGGGGGGACCCTTTTATCCCCGACATAAAAACCCATAAGGGGGGACCCTTATATCCCGACATAAAAACACATAAGGGGGGACCCTTATATCCCCCACATAAAAACACTTAAGGGGGACCCTTATATCCGGGACATAAAAACTTATAAGGGGGGACCCTTATATCCGGGACATAAAAACACATAAGGGGGGACCCTTATATCCGGGACATAAAAACACATAAGGGGGGACCCTTATATCCCCGACATAAAAACACATAAGGGGGGACCCTTATATCCGGAACATAAAAACACATAAGGGGGGACCCTTATATCCCCGACATAAAAACACATAAGGGGGGACCCTTATATCCGGGACATGAAAAACTTATAAGGGGGAACCCTTATATCCGCCACATAAAAACACATAAGGGGGGACCCTTATATCCCCGACATAAAAACACATAAGGGGGGGGCCTTATATCTGGGACATGAAACACATAATGGGCAGACCCTTATATCCGGGACATGAAACACATAAGGGGGGACCCTTATATCCCCGACATAAAAACACATAAAGGGGGACCCTTATATCTCCAACATAAAAACACATAAGGGGGGACCCTTATATCCGGGACATAAAAACACATAAGGGGGGACCCTTATATCCGGAACATAAAAACACATAAGGGGGGACCCTTATATCCCCGACATAAAAACACATAAGGGGGGACCCTTATATCCGGGACATAAAAACACATAAGGGGGGACCCTTATATCCGGGACATAAAAACACATAAGGGGGGACCCTTATATCCGGGACATAAAAACACATAAGGGGGGACCCTTATATCCGTGACATAAAAACACATAAGGGGGGACCCTTATATCCGGGACATAAAAACACATAAGGGGGGACCCTTATATCCGGGACATGAAACACATAATAGGCAGACCCTTATATCCGGGACATGAAACACATAAGGGGGGACCCTTATATCCCCGACATAAAAACACATAAGGGGGGACCCTTATATCCCCGACATAAAAACACATAAGGGGGGACCCTTATATCCGGGACATGAAACACATAAGGGGGGACCCTTTTATCCCCGACATAAAAACCCATAAGGGGGGACCCTTATATCCCCGACATAAAAACACATAAGGGGGGACCCTTATATCCCCCACATAAAAACACTTAAGGGGGACCCTTATATCCGGGACATAAAAACTTATAAGGGGGGACCCTTATATCCGGGACATAAAAACACATAAGGGGGGACCCTTATATCCGGGACATGAAACACATAATAGGCAGACCCTTATATCTGGGACATGAAACACATAAGGGGGGACCCTTATATCCCCGACATAAAAACACATAAGGGGGGACCCTTATATCCGGGACATAAAAACACATAAGGGGGGACCCTTATATCCCCGACATAAAAACACATAAGGGGGGACCCTTATATCCGGAACATAAAAACACATAAGGGGGGACCCTTATATCCCCGACATAAAAACACATAAGGGGGGACCCTTATATCCGGGACATGAAAAACTTATAAGGGGGGACCCTTATATCCGCCACATAAAAACACATAAGGGGGGACCCTTATATCCCCGACATAAAAACACATAAGGGGGGGGCCTTATATCCGGGACATGAAACACATAATGGGCAGAACCTTATATCCGGGACATGAAACACATAAGGGGGGACCCTTATATCCCCGACATAAAAACACATAAGGGGGGACCCTTATATCTCCAACATAAAAACACATAAGGGGGGACCCTTAAATCCGGGACATAAAAACACATAAGGGGGGACCCTTATTTCCGGAACATAAAAACACATAAGGGGGGACCCTTATATCCCCGACATAAAAACACATAAGGGGGGACCCTTATATCCGGGACATAAAAACACATAAGGGGGGACCCTTATATCCGGGACATAAAAACACATAAGGGGGGACCCTTATATCCGGGACATAAAAACACATAAGGGGGGACCCTTATATCCGGGACATAAAAACACATAAGGGGGGACCCTTATATCCGGGACATAAAAACACATAAGGGGGGACCCTTATATCCGGGACATAAAAACACATAAGGGGGGACCCTTATATCACCGACATAAAAACACATAAGCAGGGACCCTTATATCCGGGACATAAAAACACATAAGGGGGGACCCTTATATCCGGGACATAAGAACACATAAGGGGGGGACTCTTATATCCGGGACATAAAAACACATAAGGGGGGACCCTTATATCCGGGACATAAAAACACATAAGGGGGGACCCTTATATCCGGGACATAAAAACACATAAGGGGGGACCCTTATATCCCCGACATAAAAACACATAAGGGGGGACCCTTATATCCCCGACATAAAAACACATAAGGGGGGACCCTTATATCCCCGACATAAAAACACATAAGGGGGGACCCTTATATCCCCGACATAAAAACACATAAGGGGGGACCCTTATATCCCCGACATAAAAACACATAAGGGGGGACCCTTATATCCCCGACATAAAAACACATAAGGGGGGACCCTTATATCCGGGACATAAAAACACATAAGCGGGGACCCTTATATCCGGGACATGAAACACATAATAGGCAGACCCTTATATCCGGGACATGAAACACATAAGGGGGGACCCTTATATCCCCGACATAAAAACACATAAGGGGGGACCCTTATATCCGGAACATAAAAACACATAAGGGGGGACCCTTATATCCCCGACATAAAAACACATAAGGGGGGACCCTTATATCCGGGACATGAAAAACTTATAAGGGGGGATCCTTATATCCGCCACATAAAAACACATAAGGGGGGACCCTTATATCCCCGACATAAAAACACATAAGGGGGGGCCCTTATATCCGGGACATGAAACACATAATGGGCAGACCCTTATATCCGGGACATGAAACACATAAGGGGGGACCCTTATATCCCCGACATAAAAACACATAAGGGGGGACCCTTATATCTCCAACATAAAAACACATAAGGGGGGACCCTTATATCCGGGACATAAAAACACATAAGGGGGGACCCTTATATCCGGAACATAAAAACACATAAGGGGGGACCCTTATATCCCCGACATAAAAACACATAAGGGGGGACCCTTATATCCGGGACATAAAAACACATAAGGGGGGACCCTTATATCCGGGACATAAAAACACATAAGGGGGGACCCTTATATCCGGGACATAAAAACACATAAGGGGGGACCCTTGTATCTGGGACATGAAACACATAATGGGCAGACCCTTATATCTGGGACATGAAACACATAATGGGCAGACCCTTATATCCGGGACATGAAACACATAAGGGGGGACCCTTATATCCCCGACATAAAAACACATAAAGGGGGACCCTTATATCTCCAACATAAAAACACATAAGGGGGGACCCTTATATCCGGGACATAAAAACACATAAGGGGGGACCCTTATATCCCCGACATAAAAACACATAAGGGGGGACCCTTATATCCGGGACATAAAAACACATAAGGGGGGACCCTTTTATCCCCGACATAAAAACACATAAGGGGGGACCCTTATATCCGGGACATAAAAACACATAAGGGGGGACCCTTATATCCGGGACATAAAAACACATAAGGGGGGGACTCTTATATCCGGGACATAAAAACACATAAGGGGGGACCCTTCTATCCGGGACATAAAAACACATAAGGGGGGACCCTTCTATCCGGGACATAAAAACACATAAGGGGGGACCCTTATATCCGGGACATAAAAACACATAAGGGGGGACCCTTATATCCGGGACATAAAAACACATAAGGGGGGACCCTTATATCCGGGACATAAAAACACATAAGGGGGGACCCTTATATCCCCGACATAAAAACACATAAGGGGGGACCCTTATATCCGGGACATAAAAACACATAAGGGGGGACCCTTATATCCGGGACATAAAAACACATAAGGGGGGACCCTTATATCCGGGACATAAAAACACATAAGGGGGGACCCTTATATCCGGGACATAAAAACACATAAGGGGGGACCCTTATATCCGGGACATAAAAACACATAAGGGGGGGACCCTTATATCCGGGACATAAAAACACATAAGGGGGGACCCTTATATCCCCGACATAAAAACACATAAGGGGGGACCCTTATATCCGGGACATAAAAACACATAAGGGGGGACCCTTATATCCGGGACATAAAAACACATAAGGGGGGACCCTTATATCCGGGACATAAAAACACATAAGGGGGGAACCTTATATTCGGGACATAAAAACACATAAGGGGGGACCCTTATATCCGGGACATAAAAACACATAAGGGGGGACCCTTATATCCGGGACATAAAAACACATAAGGGGGGACCCTTATATCCGGGACATAAAAACACATAAGGGGGGACCCTTATATCCCCGACATAAAAACACATAAGGGGGGACCCTTATATCCGGGACATAAAAACACATAAGGGGGGACCCTTATATCCCCGACATAAAAACACATAAGGGGGGACCCTTATATCCGGGACATAAAAACACATAAGGGGGGACCCTTATATCCCCGACATAAAAACACATAAGGGGGGACCCTTATATCCCCGACATAAAAACACATAAGGGGGGACCCTTATATCCCCGACATAAAAACACATAAGGGGGGACCCTTATATCCCCGACATAAAAACACGTAAGGGGGGACCCTTATATCCCCGACATAAAAACACATAAGGGGGGACCCTTATATCCCCGACATAAAAACACATAAGGGGGACCCTTATATCCGGGACATAAAAACACATAAGGGGGGACCCTTATATCCGGGACATGAAACACATAATGGGCAGACCCTTATATCTGGGACATGAAACACATAATGGGCAGACCCTTATATCCGGGACATGAAACACATAATAGGCAGACCCTTATATCCGGAACATGAAACACATAAGGGGGGACCCTTATATCCCCGACATAAAAACACATAAGGGGGGACCCTTATATCCGGGACATAAAAACACATAAGGGGGGACCCTTATATCCCCGACATAAAAACACATAAGGGGGGACCCTTATATCCGGGACATAAAAACACATTAGGGGGGACCCTTTTATCCCCGACATAAAAACACATAAGGGGGGACCCTTATATCCCCGACATAAAAACACGTAAGGGGGGACCCTTATATAGCCGACATAAAAACACATAAGGGGGGACCCTTATATCCGGGACATAAAAACACATAAGGGGGACCCTTATATCCGGGACATGAAACAGATAATGGGCAGACCCTTATATCCGGGACATGAAACACATAAGGGGGGACCCTTATATCCCCGAAATAAAAACACATAAAGGGGGGCCCTTATATCCCCGACATAAAAACACATAAGGTGGGACCCTTATATCCCCGACATAAAAACACATAAGGGGGGACCCTTATATCCGGGACATAAAAACTTATAAGGGGGGACCCTTATATCCGGGACATAAAAAAACATAAGGGGGGACCCTTATATCCGGGACATGAAACACATAGTAGGCAGACCCTTATATCCGGGACATGAGACACATAAGGGGGGACCCTTATATCCGGGACATAAAAACACATAAGGGGGGACCCTTATATCCCCGACATAAAAACACATAAGGGGGGACCCTTATATCCCCGACATAAAAACACATAAGGGGGGACCCTTATATCCCCGACATAAAAACACATAAGGGGGGACCCTTATATCCCCGACATAAAAACACATAAGGGGGGACCCTTATATCCCCGACATAAAAACACATAAGGGGGGACCCTTATATCCGGGACATAAAAACACATAAGCGGGGACCCTTATATCCGGGACATGAAACACATAATAGGCAGACCCTTATATCCGGGACATGAAACACATAAGGGGGGACCCTTATATCCCCGACATAAAAACACATAAGGGGGGACCCTTATATCCGGAACATAAAAACACATAAGGGGGGACCCTTATATCCCCGACATAAAAACACATAAGGGGGGACCCTTATATCCGGGACATGAAAAACTTATAAGGGGGGATCCTTATATCCGCCACATAAAAACACATAAGGGGGGACCCTTATATCCCCGACATAAAAACACATAAGGGGGGGCCCTTATATCCGGGACATGAAACACATAATGGGCAGACCCTTATATCCGGGACATGAAACACATAAGGGGGGACCCTTATATCCCCGACATAAAAACACATAAGGGGGGACCCTTATATCTCCAACATAAAAACACATAAGGGGGGACCCTTATATCCGGGACATAAAAACACATAAGGGGGGACCCTTATATCCGGAACATAAAAACACATAAGGGGGGACCCTTATATCCCCGACATAAAAACACATAAGGGGGGACCCTTATATCCGGGACATAAAAACACATAAGGGGGGACCCTTATATCCGGGACATAAAAACACATAAGGGGGGACCCTTATATCCGGGACATAAAAACACATAAGGGGGGACCCTTGTATCTGGGACATGAAACACATAATGGGCAGACCCTTATATCTGGGACATGAAACACATAATGGGCAGACCCTTATATCCGGGACATGAAACACATAAGGGGGGACCCTTATATCCCCGACATAAAAACACATAAAGGGGGACCCTTATATCTCCAACATAAAAACACATAAGGGGGGACCCTTATATCCGGGACATAAAAACACATAAGGGGGGACCCTTATATCCCCGACATAAAAACACATAAGGGGGGACCCTTATATCCGGGACATAAAAACACATAAGGGGGGACCCTTTTATCCCCGACATAAAAACACATAAGGGGGGACCCTTATATCCGGGACATAAAAACACATAAGGGGGGACCCTTATATCCGGGACATAAAAACACATAAGGGGGGGACTCTTATATCCGGGACATAAAAACACATAAGGGGGGACCCTTCTATCCGGGACATAAAAACACATAAGGGGGGACCCTTCTATCCGGGACATAAAAACACATAAGGGGGGACCCTTATATCCGGGACATAAAAACACATAAGGGGGGACCCTTATATCCGGGACATAAAAACACATAAGGGGGGACCCTTATATCCGGGACATAAAAACACATAAGGGGGGACCCTTATATCCCCGACATAAAAACACATAAGGGGGGACCCTTATATCCGGGACATAAAAACACATAAGGGGGGACCCTTATATCCGGGACATAAAAACACATAAGGGGGGACCCTTATATCCGGGACATAAAAACACATAAGGGGGGACCCTTATATCCGGGACATAAAAACACATAAGGGGGGACCCTTATATCCGGGACATAAAAACACATAAGGGGGGGACCCTTATATCCGGGACATAAAAACACATAAGGGGGGACCCTTATATCCGGGACATAAAAACACATAAGGGGGGACCCTTATATCCGGGACATAAAAACACATAAGGGGGGACCCTTATATCCGGGACATAAAAACACATAAGGGGGGACCCTTATATCCGGGACATAAAAACACATAAGGGGGGAACCTTATATTCGGGACATAAAAACACATAAGGGGGGACCCTTATATCCGGGACATAAAAACACATAAGGGGGGACCCTTATATCCGGGACATAAAAACACATAAGGGGGGACCCTTATATCCGGGACATAAAAACACATAAGGGGGGACCCTTATATCCCCGACATAAAAACACATAAGGGGGGACCCTTATATCCGGGACATAAAAACACATAAGGGGGGACCCTTATATCCCCGACATAAAAACACATAAGGGGGGACCCTTATATCCGGGACATAAAAACACATAAGGGGGGACCCTTATATCCCCGACATAAAAACACATAAGGGGGGACCCTTATATCCCCGACATAAAAACACATAAGGGGGGACCCTTATATCCCCGACATAAAAACACATAAGGGGGGACCCTTATATCCCCGACATAAAAACACGTAAGGGGGGACCCTTATATCCCCGACATAAAAACACATAAGGGGGGACCCTTATATCCCCGACATAAAAACACATAAGGGGGACCCTTATATCCGGGACATAAAAACACATAAGGGGGGACCCTTATATCCGGGACATGAAACACATAATGGGCAGACCCTTATATCTGGGACATGAAACACATAATGGGCAGACCCTTATATCCGGGACATGAAACACATAATAGGCAGACCCTTATATCCGGAACATGAAACACATAAGGGGGGACCCTTATATCCCCGACATAAAAACACATAAGGGGGGACCCTTATATCCGGGACATAAAAACACATAAGGGGGGACCCTTATATCCCCGACATAAAAACACATAAGGGGGGACCCTTATATCCGGGACATAAAAACACATTAGGGGGGACCCTTTTATCCCCGACATAAAAACACATAAGGGGGGACCCTTATATCCCCGACATAAAAACACGTAAGGGGGGACCCTTATATAGCCGACATAAAAACACATAAGGGGGGACCCTTATATCCGGGACATAAAAACACATAAGGGGGACCCTTATATCCGGGACATGAAACAGATAATGGGCAGACCCTTATATCCGGGACATGAAACACATAAGGGGGGACCCTTATATCCCCGAAATAAAAACACATAAAGGGGGGCCCTTATATCCCCGACATAAAAACACATAAGGTGGGACCCTTATATCCCCGACATAAAAACACATAAGGGGGGACCCTTATATCCGGGACATAAAAACTTATAAGGGGGGACCCTTATATCCGGGACATAAAAAAACATAAGGGGGGACCCTTATATCCGGGACATGAAACACATAGTAGGCAGACCCTTATATCCGGGACATGAGACACATAAGGGGGGACCCTTATATCCGGGACATAAAAACACATAAGGGGGGACCCTTATATCCCCGACATAAAAACACATAAGATGGGACCCTTATATCCGGGACATGAAACACATAATAGGCAGACCCTTATATCCAGGACATGAAACACATAAGGGGGGACCCTTATATCCCCGACATAAAAACACATAAGGGGGGACCCTTATATCCGGGACATAAAAACACATAAGGGGGGACCCTTATATCCCCGACATAAAAACACATAAGGGGGGACCCTTATATCCCCGACATAAAAACACATAAGGGGGGACCCTTATATCCCCGACATAAAAACACATAAGGGGGGACCCTTATATCCCCGACATAAAAACACATAAGGGGGGACCCTTATATCCGGGACATAAAAACACATAAGGGGGGACCCTTATATCCGGGACATGAAACACATAATGGGCAGACCCTTATATCTGGGACATGAAACACATAATGGGCAGACCCTTATATCCGGGACATGAAACACATAATAGGCAGACCCTTATATCCGGAACATGAAACACATAAGGGGGGACCCTTATATCCCCGACATAAAAACACATAAGGGGGGACCCTTATATCCGGGACATAAAAACACATAAGGGGGGACCCTTATATCCCCGACATAAAAACACATAAGGGGGGACCCTTATATCCGGGACATAAAAACACATAAGGGGGGACCCTTTTATCCCCGACATAAAAACACATAAGGGGGGACCCTTATATCCCCGACATAAAAACACGTAAGGGGGGACCCTTATATAGCCGACATAAAAACACATAAGGGGGGACCCTTATATCCGGGACATAAAAACACATAAGGGGGGACCCTTATATCCGGGACATGAAACAGATAATGGGCAGACCCTTATATCCGGGACATGAAACACATAAGGGGGGACCCTTATATCCCCGACATAAAAACACATAAGGGGGGACCCTTATATCTCCAACATAAAAACACATAAGGGGGGACCCTTATATCCGGGACATAAAAACACATAAGGGGGGACCCTTATATCCGGAACATAAAAACACATAAGGGGGGACCCTTATATCCCCGACATAAAAACACATAAGGGGGAACCCTTATATCCGGGACATAAAAACACATAAGGGGGGACCCTTATATCCGGGACATAAAAACACATAAGGGGGGACCCTTATATCCGGGACATAAAAACACATAAGGGGGGACCCTTATATCCGGGACATAAAAACACATAAGGGGGGACCCTTATATCCCCGACATAAAAACACATAAGGGGAGACCCTTATATCCGGGACATAAAAACACATAAGGGGGGACCCTTATATCCCCGACATAAAAACACATAAGGGGGGACCCTTATATCCGGGACATAAAAACACATAAGGGGGGACCCTTATATCCGGGACATAAAAACACATAAGGGGGGGACTCTTATATCCGGGACATAAAAACACATAAGGGGGGACCCTTATATCCGGGACATAAAAACACATAAGGGGGGACCCTTATATCCCCGACATAAAAACACATAAGGGGGACCCTTATATCCGGGACATAAAAACACATAAGGGGGGACCCTTATATCCGGGACATAAAAACACATAAGGGGGGGACTCTTATATCCGGGACATAAAAACACATAAGGGGGACCCTTATATCCCCGACATAAAAACACATAAGGGGGGACCCTTATATCCGGGACATAAAAACACATAAGGGGGGACCCTTATATCCCCGACATAAAAACACATAAGGGGGGACCCTTATATCCCCGACATAAAAACACGTAAGGCGGGACCCTTATATCCCCGACATGAAAACACATAAGGGGGGACCCTTATATCCGGGACATGAAACACATAATGGGCAGACCCTTATATCCGGGACATGAAACACATAATGGGAAGACCCTTATATCCGGGACATGAAACACATAATAGGCAGACCCTTAGGGCTCGTTTCCACTAGTGCGAATCCGCATGCGGGCACTGCACGCGGATTCGCATAGGCAATGTCAGTGGATGGGGCTGTTTCCACTTCTGCGGGTGCGGCAGCGTTTTTTGAAGCGGCAGAAATCTGCACGGCAGAGCCGTCAGATTTCGCGTGCAGAAGGAATGTGCACGAATCGCCGCTAATGTATCTTAATAGGGAAATCGCATGCGGGGTGACCATGCGTTTTTTGACGCGAAATCGCATGCGATTTCGCATAGGTAATAATGTTAATTTACACCAGCAGTGACATGGTTAAATTCGCATATACCTTACCTATGCGGAATCGCATGCGAAATCGCGGCAAAAACGCATGCGGAATCGCACCCGCATGCGATTTTGTCCGCGGTGGAATGCAGGCGATTCCGCACCGCACTAGTGGAAACGAGCCCTTATATCCGGGACATGAAAAACATAAGGGGGGACCCTTATACCCCCGACATAAAAACACATAAGGGGGGACCCTTATATCCCCGACATAAAAACACATAAGGGGGGACACTTATATCCCCGACATAAAAACACATAAGGGGTGATCCTTATATCCCCGACATAAAAACACATAAGGGGGGACCCTTATATCCCCGACATAAAAACACATAAGGGGGGACCCTTATATCTCCAACATAAAAACACATAAGGGGGGACCCTTATATCCGGGACATAAAAACACATAAGGGGGGACCCTTATATCCGGGACATAAAAACACATAAGGGGGGACCCTTATATCCCCGACATAAAAACACATAAGGGGGGACCCTTATATCCGGGACATAAAAACACATAAGGGGGGACCCTTATATCCCCGACATAAAAACACATAAGGGGGGACCCTTATATCCCCGACATAAAAACACATAAGGGGGGACCCTTATATCCCCGACATAAAAACACATAAGGGGGGACCCTTATATCCCCGACATAAAAACACGTAAGGGGGGACCCTTATATCCCCGACATAAAAACACATAAGGGGGGACCCTTATATCCCCGACATAAAAACACATAAGGGGGACCCTTATATCCGGGACATAAAAACACATAAGGGGGGACCCTTATATCCGGGACATGAAACACATAATGGGCAGACCCTTATATCTGGGACATGAAACACATAATGGGCAGACCCTTATATCCGGGACATGAAACACATAATAGGCAGACCCTTATATCCGGAACATGAAACACATAAGGGGGGACCCTTATATCCCCGACATAAAAACACATAAGGGGGGACCCTTATATCCGGGACATAAAAACACATAAGGGGGGACCCTTATATCCCCGACATAAAAACACATAAGGGGGGACCCTTATATCCGGGACATAAAAACACATTAGGGGGGACCCTTTTATCCCCGACATAAAAACACATAAGGGGGGACCCTTATATCCCCGACATAAAAACACGTAAGGGGGGACCCTTATATAGCCGACATAAAAACACATAAGGGGGGACCCTTATATCCGGGACATAAAAACACATAAGGGGGACCCTTATATCCGGGACATGAAACAGATAATGGGCAGACCCTTATATCCGGGACATGAAACACATAAGGGGGGACCCTTATATCCCCGAAATAAAAACACATAAAGGGGGGCCCTTATATCCCCGACATAAAAACACATAAGGTGGGACCCTTATATCCCCGACATAAAAACACATAAGGGGGGACCCTTATATCCGGGACATAAAAACTTATAAGGGGGGACCCTTATATCCGGGACATAAAAAAACATAAGGGGGGACCCTTATATCCGGGACATGAAACACATAGTAGGCAGACCCTTATATCCGGGACATGAGACACATAAGGGGGGACCCTTATATCCGGGACATAAAAACACATAAGGGGGGACCCTTATATCCCCGACATAAAAACACATAAGATGGGACCCTTATATCCGGGACATGAAACACATAATAGGCAGACCCTTATATCCAGGACATGAAACACATAAGGGGGGACCCTTATATCCCCGACATAAAAACACATAAGGGGGGACCCTTATATCCGGGACATAAAAACACATAAGGGGGGACCCTTATATCCCCGACATAAAAACACATAAGGGGGGACCCTTATATCCCCGACATAAAAACACATAAGGGGGGACCCTTATATCCCCGACATAAAAACACATAAGGGGGGACCCTTATATCCCCGACATAAAAACACATAAGGGGGGACCCTTATATCCGGGACATAAAAACACATAAGGGGGGACCCTTATATCCGGGACATGAAACACATAATGGGCAGACCCTTATATCTGGGACATGAAACACATAATGGGCAGACCCTTATATCCGGGACATGAAACACATAATAGGCAGACCCTTATATCCGGAACATGAAACACATAAGGGGGGACCCTTATATCCCCGACATAAAAACACATAAGGGGGGACCCTTATATCCGGGACATAAAAACACATAAGGGGGGACCCTTATATCCCCGACATAAAAACACATAAGGGGGGACCCTTATATCCGGGACATAAAAACACATAAGGGGGGACCCTTTTATCCCCGACATAAAAACACATAAGGGGGGACCCTTATATCCCCGACATAAAAACACGTAAGGGGGGACCCTTATATAGCCGACATAAAAACACATAAGGGGGGACCCTTATATCCGGGACATAAAAACACATAAGGGGGGACCCTTATATCCGGGACATGAAACAGATAATGGGCAGACCCTTATATCCGGGACATGAAACACATAAGGGGGGACCCTTATATCCCCGACATAAAAACACATAAGGGGGGACCCTTATATCTCCAACATAAAAACACATAAGGGGGGACCCTTATATCCGGGACATAAAAACACATAAGGGGGGACCCTTATATCCGGAACATAAAAACACATAAGGGGGGACCCTTATATCCCCGACATAAAAACACATAAGGGGGAACCCTTATATCCGGGACATAAAAACACATAAGGGGGGACCCTTATATCCGGGACATAAAAACACATAAGGGGGGACCCTTATATCCGGGACATAAAAACACATAAGGGGGGACCCTTATATCCGGGACATAAAAACACATAAGGGGGGACCCTTATATCCCCGACATAAAAACACATAAGGGGAGACCCTTATATCCGGGACATAAAAACACATAAGGGGGGACCCTTATATCCCCGACATAAAAACACATAAGGGGGGACCCTTATATCCGGGACATAAAAACACATAAGGGGGGACCCTTATATCCGGGACATAAAAACACATAAGGGGGGGACTCTTATATCCGGGACATAAAAACACATAAGGGGGGACCCTTATATCCGGGACATAAAAACACATAAGGGGGGACCCTTATATCCCCGACATAAAAACACATAAGGGGGACCCTTATATCCGGGACATAAAAACACATAAGGGGGGACCCTTATATCCGGGACATAAAAACACATAAGGGGGGGACTCTTATATCCGGGACATAAAAACACATAAGGGGGACCCTTATATCCCCGACATAAAAACACATAAGGGGGGACCCTTATATCCGGGACATAAAAACACATAAGGGGGGACCCTTATATCCCCGACATAAAAACACATAAGGGGGGACCCTTATATCCCCGACATAAAAACACGTAAGGCGGGACCCTTATATCCCCGACATGAAAACACATAAGGGGGGACCCTTATATCCGGGACATGAAACACATAATGGGCAGACCCTTATATCCGGGACATGAAACACATAATGGGAAGACCCTTATATCCGGGACATGAAACACATAATAGGCAGACCCTTAGGGCTCGTTTCCACTAGTGCGAATCCGCATGCGGGCACTGCACGCGGATTCGCATAGGCAATGTCAGTGGATGGGGCTGTTTCCACTTCTGCGGGTGCGGCAGCGTTTTTTGAAGCGGCAGAAATCTGCACGGCAGAGCCGTCAGATTTCGCGTGCAGAAGGAATGTGCACGAATCGCCGCTAATGTATCTTAATAGGGAAATCGCATGCGGGGTGACCATGCGTTTTTTGACGCGAAATCGCATGCGATTTCGCATAGGTAATAATGTTAATTTACACCAGCAGTGACATGGTTAAATTCGCATATACCTTACCTATGCGGAATCGCATGCGAAATCGCGGCAAAAACGCATGCGGAATCGCACCCGCATGCGATTTTGTCCGCGGTGGAATGCAGGCGATTCCGCACCGCACTAGTGGAAACGAGCCCTTATATCCGGGACATGAAAAACATAAGGGGGGACCCTTATACCCCCGACATAAAAACACATAAGGGGGGACCCTTATATCCCCGACATAAAAACACATAAGGGGGGACACTTATATCCCCGACATAAAAACACATAAGGGGTGATCCTTATATCCCCGACATAAAAACACATAAGGGGGGACCCTTATATCCCCGACATAAAAACACATAAGGGGGGACCCTTATATCTCCAACATAAAAACACATAAGGGGGGACCCTTATATCCGGGACATAAAAACACATAAGGGGGGACCCTTATATCCGGGACATAAAAACACATAAGGGGGGACCCTTATATCCCCGACATAAAAACATATAAGCGGGGACCCTTATATCCGGGACATAAAAACACAAAGGGGGGACCCTTATATCCGGGACATAAAAACACATAAGGGGGGACCCTTATATCCCCGACATAAAAACACATAAGGGGGGACCCTTATATCCGGGACATAAAAACACATAAGGGGGGACCCTTATATCCCCGACATAAAAACACATAAGGGGAGACCCTTATATCCCCGACATAAAAACACATAAGGGGGGACCCTTATATCCCCGACATAAAAACACATAAGGGGGGACCCTTATATCCGGGACATAAAAACACATAAGGGGGGACCCTTATATCCGCCACATAAAAACACATAAGGGGGGACACTTATATCCCCGACATAAAAACACATAAGGGGGGGCCCTTATATCCGGGACATGAAACACATAATGGGCAGACCCTTATATCCGGGACATGAAACACATAAGGGGGGACCCTTATATCCCCGACATAAAAACACATAAGGGGGGACCCTTATATCCGGGACATAAAAACTTATAAGGGGGACCCTCATATCCGGGACATAAAAAAACATAAGGGGGGACCCTTATATCCGGGACATTAAACACATAATAGGCAGACCCTTATATCCGGGACATGAGACACATAAGGGGGGACCCTTATATCCGGGACATAAAAACACATAAGGGGGGACCCTTATATCCGGGACATAAAAACACATAAGGGGGGACCCTTTTATCCCCGACATAAAAACACATAAGGGGGGACCCTTATATCCCCGACATAAAAACACATAAGGGGGGACCCTTATATCCCCGACATAAAAACACATAAAGGGGGACCCTTATATCCCCGACATAAAAACACATAAGGGGGGACCCTTATATCCGGGACATAAAAACACATAAGCGGGGTCCCTTATAT
This sequence comes from Hyperolius riggenbachi, assembly GCF_040937935.1. Lineage (NCBI taxonomy): Eukaryota > Metazoa > Chordata > Amphibia > Anura > Hyperoliidae > Hyperolius > Hyperolius riggenbachi. The sequence goes on from NC_090648.1 coordinate 432,841,734, forward strand.
CCGGGAAATGAAACACATAATGGGCAGACCCTTATATCCGGGACATGAAACACATAAGGGGGGACCCTTTTATCCCCGACATAAAAACCCATAAGGGGGGACCCTTATATCCCCGACATAAAAACACATAAGGGGGGACCCTTATATCCCCCACATAAAAACACTTAAGGGGGACCCTTATATCTGGGACATAAAAACTTATAAGGGGGGACCCTTATATCCGGGACATAAAAACACATAAGGGGGGACCCTTATATCCGGGACATGAAACACATAATAGGCAGACCCTTATATCCGGGACATGAAACACATAAGGGGGGACCCTTATATCCCCGACATAAAAACACATAAGGGGGGACCCTTATATCCGGAACATAAAAACACATAAGGGGGGACCCTTATATCCCCGACATAAAAACACATAAGGGGGGACCCTTATATCCGGGACATAAAAACACATAAGGGGGGACCCTTATATCCGCCACATAAAAACACATAAGGGGGGACACTTATATCCCCGACATAAAAACACATAAGGGGGGGCCCTTATATCCGGGACATGAAACACATAATGGGCAGACCCTTATATCCGGGACATGAAACACATAAGGGGGGACCCTTATATCCCCGACATAAAAACACATAAGGGGGGACCCTTATATCCGGGACATAAAAACTTATAAGGGGGGACCCTCATATCCGGGACATAAAAAAACATAAGGGGGGACCCTTATATCCGGGACATTAAACACATAATAGGCAGACCCTTATATCCGGGACATGAGACACATAAGGGGGGACCCTTATATCCGGGACATAAAAACACATAAGGGGGGACCCTTATATCCGGGACATAAAAACACATAAGGGGGGACCCTTTTATCCCCGACATAAAAACACATAAGGGGGGACCCTTATATCCCCGACATAAAAACACATAAGGGGGGACCCTTATATCCCCGACATAAAAACACATAAAGGGGGACCCTTATATCCCCGACATAAAAACACATAAGGGGGGACCCTTATATCCGGGACATAAAAACACATAAGCGGGGTCCCTTATATCCGGGAAATGAAACACATAATGGGCAGACCCTTATATCCGGGACATGAAACACATAAGGGGGGACCCTTTTATCCCCGACATAAAAACCCATAAGGGGGGACCCTTATATCCCCGACATAAAAACACATAAGGGGGGACCCTTATATCCCCCACATAAAAACACTTAAGGGGGACCCTTATATCCGGGACATAAAAACTTATAAGGGGGGACCCTTATATCCGGGACATAAAAACACATAAGGGGGGACCCTTATATCCGGGACATGAAACACATAATAGGCAGACCCTTATATCCGGGACATGAAACACATAAGGGGGGACCCTTATATCCCCGACATAAAAACACATAAGGGGGGACCCTTATATCCGGAACATAAAAACACATAAGGGGGGACCCTTATATCCGGAACATAAAAACACATAAGGGGGGACCCTTATATCCCCGACATAAAAACACATAAGGGGGGACCCTTATATCCGGGACATAAAAACACATAAGGGGGGACCCTTATATCCGCCACATAAAAACACATAAGGGGGGACCCTTATATCCCCGACATAAAAACACATAAGGGGGGGCCCTTATATCCGGGACATGAAACACATAAGGGGGGACCCTTCTATCCCCGACATAAAAACACATAAGGGGGGACCCTTATATCTCCAACATAAAAACACATAAGGGGGGACCCTTATATCCGGGACATAAAAACACATAAGGGGGGGCACTTATATCCGGGACATAAAAACACATAAGGAGGGACCCTTAAATCTGGGACATAAAAACACATAAGGGGGGACCCTTATATCCGGGACATAAAAACACATAAGGGGGGACCCTTATATCCCCGACATAAAAACACATAAGGGGGGACCCTTATATCCGGGACATAAAAACACATAAGGGGGGACCCTTATATCCCCGACATAAAAACACATAAGGGGGGACCCTTATATCCGGGACATAAAAACACATAAGGGGGGACCCTTATATCCGGGACATAAAAACACATAAGGGGGGGACTCTTATATCCGGGACATAAAAACACATAAGGAGGACCCTTATATCCCCGACATAAAAACACATAAGGGGGGACCCTTATATCCGGGACATAAAAACACATAAGGGGGGACCCTTATATCCCCGACATAAAAACACATAAGGGGGGACCCTTATATCCGGGACATAAAAACACATAAGGGGGGACCCTTATATCCGGGACATAAAAACACATAAGGGGGGACCCTTATATCCGGGACATAAAAACACATAAGGGGGGACCCTTATATCCGGGACATAAAAACACATAAGGGGGGACCCTTATATCCGGGACATAAAAACACATAAGGGGGGACCCTTATATCCGGGACATAAAAACACATAAGGGGGGACCCTTATATCACCGACATAAAAACACATAAGCAGGGACCCTTATATCCGGGACATAAAAACACATAAGGGGGGACCCTTATATCCGGGACATAAGAACACATAAGGGGGGGACTCTTATATCCGGGACATAAAAACACATAAGGGGGGACCCTTATATCCGGGACATAAAAACACATAAGGGGGGACCCTTATATCCGGGACATAAAAACACATAAGGGGGGACCCTTATATCCCCGACATAAAAACACATAAGGGGGGACCCTTATATCCCCGACATAAAAACACATAAGGGGGGACCCTTATATCCCCGACATAAAAACACATAAGGGGGGACCCTTATATCCCCGACATAAAAACACATAAGGGGGGACCCTTATATCCCCGACATAAAAACACATAAGGGGGGACCCTTATATCCCCGACATAAAAACACATAAGGGGGGACCCTTATATCCGGGACATAAAAACACATAAGCGGGGACCCTTATATCCGGGACATGAAACACATAATAGGCAGACCCTTATATCCGGGACATGAAACACATAAGGGGGGACCCTTATATCCCCGACATAAAAACACATAAGGGGGGACCCTTATATCCGGAACATAAAAACACATAAGGGGGGACCCTTATATCCCCGACATAAAAACACATAAGGGGGGACCCTTATATCCGGGACATGAAAAACTTATAAGGGGGGATCCTTATATCCGCCACATAAAAACACATAAGGGGGGACCCTTATATCCCCGACATAAAAACACATAAGGGGGGGCCCTTATATCCGGGACATGAAACACATAATGGGCAGACCCTTATATCCGGGACATGAAACACATAAGGGGGGACCCTTATATCCCCGACATAAAAACACATAAGGGGGGACCCTTATATCTCCAACATAAAAACACATAAGGGGGGACCCTTATATCCGGGACATAAAAACACATAAGGGGGGACCCTTATATCCGGAACATAAAAACACATAAGGGGGGACCCTTATATCCCCGACATAAAAACACATAAGGGGGGACCCTTATATCCGGGACATAAAAACACATAAGGGGGGACCCTTATATCCGGGACATAAAAACACATAAGGGGGGACCCTTATATCCGGGACATAAAAACACATAAGGGGGGACCCTTGTATCTGGGACATGAAACACATAATGGGCAGACCCTTATATCTGGGACATGAAACACATAATGGGCAGACCCTTATATCCGGGACATGAAACACATAAGGGGGGACCCTTATATCCCCGACATAAAAACACATAAAGGGGGACCCTTATATCTCCAACATAAAAACACATAAGGGGGGACCCTTATATCCGGGACATAAAAACACATAAGGGGGGACCCTTATATCCCCGACATAAAAACACATAAGGGGGGACCCTTATATCCGGGACATAAAAACACATAAGGGGGGACCCTTTTATCCCCGACATAAAAACACATAAGGGGGGACCCTTATATCCGGGACATAAAAACACATAAGGGGGGACCCTTATATCCGGGACATAAAAACACATAAGGGGGGGACTCTTATATCCGGGACATAAAAACACATAAGGGGGGACCCTTCTATCCGGGACATAAAAACACATAAGGGGGGACCCTTCTATCCGGGACATAAAAACACATAAGGGGGGACCCTTATATCCGGGACATAAAAACACATAAGGGGGGACCCTTATATCCGGGACATAAAAACACATAAGGGGGGACCCTTATATCCGGGACATAAAAACACATAAGGGGGGACCCTTATATCCCCGACATAAAAACACATAAGGGGGGACCCTTATATCCGGGACATAAAAACACATAAGGGGGGACCCTTATATCCGGGACATAAAAACACATAAGGGGGGACCCTTATATCCGGGACATAAAAACACATAAGGGGGGACCCTTATATCCGGGACATAAAAACACATAAGGGGGGACCCTTATATCCGGGACATAAAAACACATAAGGGGGGGACCCTTATATCCGGGACATAAAAACACATAAGGGGGGACCCTTATATCCCCGACATAAAAACACATAAGGGGGGACCCTTATATCCGGGACATAAAAACACATAAGGGGGGACCCTTATATCCGGGACATAAAAACACATAAGGGGGGACCCTTATATCCGGGACATAAAAACACATAAGGGGGGAACCTTATATTCGGGACATAAAAACACATAAGGGGGGACCCTTATATCCGGGACATAAAAACACATAAGGGGGGACCCTTATATCCGGGACATAAAAACACATAAGGGGGGACCCTTATATCCGGGACATAAAAACACATAAGGGGGGACCCTTATATCCCCGACATAAAAACACATAAGGGGGGACCCTTATATCCGGGACATAAAAACACATAAGGGGGGACCCTTATATCCCCGACATAAAAACACATAAGGGGGGACCCTTATATCCGGGACATAAAAACACATAAGGGGGGACCCTTATATCCCCGACATAAAAACACATAAGGGGGGACCCTTATATCCCCGACATAAAAACACATAAGGGGGGACCCTTATATCCCCGACATAAAAACACATAAGGGGGGACCCTTATATCCCCGACATAAAAACACGTAAGGGGGGACCCTTATATCCCCGACATAAAAACACATAAGGGGGGACCCTTATATCCCCGACATAAAAACACATAAGGGGGACCCTTATATCCGGGACATAAAAACACATAAGGGGGGACCCTTATATCCGGGACATGAAACACATAATGGGCAGACCCTTATATCTGGGACATGAAACACATAATGGGCAGACCCTTATATCCGGGACATGAAACACATAATAGGCAGACCCTTATATCCGGAACATGAAACACATAAGGGGGGACCCTTATATCCCCGACATAAAAACACATAAGGGGGGACCCTTATATCCGGGACATAAAAACACATAAGGGGGGACCCTTATATCCCCGACATAAAAACACATAAGGGGGGACCCTTATATCCGGGACATAAAAACACATTAGGGGGGACCCTTTTATCCCCGACATAAAAACACATAAGGGGGGACCCTTATATCCCCGACATAAAAACACGTAAGGGGGGACCCTTATATAGCCGACATAAAAACACATAAGGGGGGACCCTTATATCCGGGACATAAAAACACATAAGGGGGACCCTTATATCCGGGACATGAAACAGATAATGGGCAGACCCTTATATCCGGGACATGAAACACATAAGGGGGGACCCTTATATCCCCGAAATAAAAACACATAAAGGGGGGCCCTTATATCCCCGACATAAAAACACATAAGGTGGGACCCTTATATCCCCGACATAAAAACACATAAGGGGGGACCCTTATATCCGGGACATAAAAACTTATAAGGGGGGACCCTTATATCCGGGACATAAAAAAACATAAGGGGGGACCCTTATATCCGGGACATGAAACACATAGTAGGCAGACCCTTATATCCGGGACATGAGACACATAAGGGGGGACCCTTATATCCGGGACATAAAAACACATAAGGGGGGACCCTTATATCCCCGACATAAAAACACATAAGGGGGGACCCTTATATCCCCGACATAAAAACACATAAGGGGGGACCCTTATATCCCCGACATAAAAACACATAAGGGGGGACCCTTATATCCCCGACATAAAAACACATAAGGGGGGACCCTTATATCCCCGACATAAAAACACATAAGGGGGGACCCTTATATCCGGGACATAAAAACACATAAGCGGGGACCCTTATATCCGGGACATGAAACACATAATAGGCAGACCCTTATATCCGGGACATGAAACACATAAGGGGGGACCCTTATATCCCCGACATAAAAACACATAAGGGGGGACCCTTATATCCGGAACATAAAAACACATAAGGGGGGACCCTTATATCCCCGACATAAAAACACATAAGGGGGGACCCTTATATCCGGGACATGAAAAACTTATAAGGGGGGATCCTTATATCCGCCACATAAAAACACATAAGGGGGGACCCTTATATCCCCGACATAAAAACACATAAGGGGGGGCCCTTATATCCGGGACATGAAACACATAATGGGCAGACCCTTATATCCGGGACATGAAACACATAAGGGGGGACCCTTATATCCCCGACATAAAAACACATAAGGGGGGACCCTTATATCTCCAACATAAAAACACATAAGGGGGGACCCTTATATCCGGGACATAAAAACACATAAGGGGGGACCCTTATATCCGGAACATAAAAACACATAAGGGGGGACCCTTATATCCCCGACATAAAAACACATAAGGGGGGACCCTTATATCCGGGACATAAAAACACATAAGGGGGGACCCTTATATCCGGGACATAAAAACACATAAGGGGGGACCCTTATATCCGGGACATAAAAACACATAAGGGGGGACCCTTGTATCTGGGACATGAAACACATAATGGGCAGACCCTTATATCTGGGACATGAAACACATAATGGGCAGACCCTTATATCCGGGACATGAAACACATAAGGGGGGACCCTTATATCCCCGACATAAAAACACATAAAGGGGGACCCTTATATCTCCAACATAAAAACACATAAGGGGGGACCCTTATATCCGGGACATAAAAACACATAAGGGGGGACCCTTATATCCCCGACATAAAAACACATAAGGGGGGACCCTTATATCCGGGACATAAAAACACATAAGGGGGGACCCTTTTATCCCCGACATAAAAACACATAAGGGGGGACCCTTATATCCGGGACATAAAAACACATAAGGGGGGACCCTTATATCCGGGACATAAAAACACATAAGGGGGGGACTCTTATATCCGGGACATAAAAACACATAAGGGGGGACCCTTCTATCCGGGACATAAAAACACATAAGGGGGGACCCTTCTATCCGGGACATAAAAACACATAAGGGGGGACCCTTATATCCGGGACATAAAAACACATAAGGGGGGACCCTTATATCCGGGACATAAAAACACATAAGGGGGGACCCTTATATCCGGGACATAAAAACACATAAGGGGGGACCCTTATATCCCCGACATAAAAACACATAAGGGGGGACCCTTATATCCGGGACATAAAAACACATAAGGGGGGACCCTTATATCCGGGACATAAAAACACATAAGGGGGGACCCTTATATCCGGGACATAAAAACACATAAGGGGGGACCCTTATATCCGGGACATAAAAACACATAAGGGGGGACCCTTATATCCGGGACATAAAAACACATAAGGGGGGGACCCTTATATCCGGGACATAAAAACACATAAGGGGGGACCCTTATATCCCCGACATAAAAACACATAAGGGGGGACCCTTATATCCGGGACATAAAAACACATAAGGGGGGACCCTTATATCCGGGACATAAAAACACATAAGGGGGGACCCTTATATCCGGGACATAAAAACACATAAGGGGGGAACCTTATATTCGGGACATAAAAACACATAAGGGGGGACCCTTATATCCGGGACATAAAAACACATAAGGGGGGACCCTTATATCCGGGACATAAAAACACATAAGGGGGGACCCTTATATCCGGGACATAAAAACACATAAGGGGGGACCCTTATATCCCCGACATAAAAACACATAAGGGGGGACCCTTATATCCGGGACATAAAAACACATAAGGGGGGACCCTTATATCCCCGACATAAAAACACATAAGGGGGGACCCTTATATCCGGGACATAAAAACACATAAGGGGGGACCCTTATATCCCCGACATAAAAACACATAAGGGGGGACCCTTATATCCCCGACATAAAAACACATAAGGGGGGACCCTTATATCCCCGACATAAAAACACATAAGGGGGGACCCTTATATCCCCGACATAAAAACACGTAAGGGGGGACCCTTATATCCCCGACATAAAAACACATAAGGGGGGACCCTTATATCCCCGACATAAAAACACATAAGGGGGACCCTTATATCCGGGACATAAAAACACATAAGGGGGGACCCTTATATCCGGGACATGAAACACATAATGGGCAGACCCTTATATCTGGGACATGAAACACATAATGGGCAGACCCTTATATCCGGGACATGAAACACATAATAGGCAGACCCTTATATCCGGAACATGAAACACATAAGGGGGGACCCTTATATCCCCGACATAAAAACACATAAGGGGGGACCCTTATATCCGGGACATAAAAACACATAAGGGGGGACCCTTATATCCCCGACATAAAAACACATAAGGGGGGACCCTTATATCCGGGACATAAAAACACATTAGGGGGGACCCTTTTATCCCCGACATAAAAACACATAAGGGGGGACCCTTATATCCCCGACATAAAAACACGTAAGGGGGGACCCTTATATAGCCGACATAAAAACACATAAGGGGGGACCCTTATATCCGGGACATAAAAACACATAAGGGGGACCCTTATATCCGGGACATGAAACAGATAATGGGCAGACCCTTATATCCGGGACATGAAACACATAAGGGGGGACCCTTATATCCCCGAAATAAAAACACATAAAGGGGGGCCCTTATATCCCCGACATAAAAACACATAAGGTGGGACCCTTATATCCCCGACATAAAAACACATAAGGGGGGACCCTTATATCCGGGACATAAAAACTTATAAGGGGGGACCCTTATATCCGGGACATAAAAAAACATAAGGGGGGACCCTTATATCCGGGACATGAAACACATAGTAGGCAGACCCTTATATCCGGGACATGAGACACATAAGGGGGGACCCTTATATCCGGGACATAAAAACACATAAGGGGGGACCCTTATATCCCCGACATAAAAACACATAAGATGGGACCCTTATATCCGGGACATGAAACACATAATAGGCAGACCCTTATATCCAGGACATGAAACACATAAGGGGGGACCCTTATATCCCCGACATAAAAACACATAAGGGGGGACCCTTATATCCGGGACATAAAAACACATAAGGGGGGACCCTTATATCCCCGACATAAAAACACATAAGGGGGGACCCTTATATCCCCGACATAAAAACACATAAGGGGGGACCCTTATATCCCCGACATAAAAACACATAAGGGGGGACCCTTATATCCCCGACATAAAAACACATAAGGGGGGACCCTTATATCCGGGACATAAAAACACATAAGGGGGGACCCTTATATCCGGGACATGAAACACATAATGGGCAGACCCTTATATCTGGGACATGAAACACATAATGGGCAGACCCTTATATCCGGGACATGAAACACATAATAGGCAGACCCTTATATCCGGAACATGAAACACATAAGGGGGGACCCTTATATCCCCGACATAAAAACACATAAGGGGGGACCCTTATATCCGGGACATAAAAACACATAAGGGGGGACCCTTATATCCCCGACATAAAAACACATAAGGGGGGACCCTTATATCCGGGACATAAAAACACATAAGGGGGGACCCTTTTATCCCCGACATAAAAACACATAAGGGGGGACCCTTATATCCCCGACATAAAAACACGTAAGGGGGGACCCTTATATAGCCGACATAAAAACACATAAGGGGGGACCCTTATATCCGGGACATAAAAACACATAAGGGGGGACCCTTATATCCGGGACATGAAACAGATAATGGGCAGACCCTTATATCCGGGACATGAAACACATAAGGGGGGACCCTTATATCCCCGACATAAAAACACATAAGGGGGGACCCTTATATCTCCAACATAAAAACACATAAGGGGGGACCCTTATATCCGGGACATAAAAACACATAAGGGGGGACCCTTATATCCGGAACATAAAAACACATAAGGGGGGACCCTTATATCCCCGACATAAAAACACATAAGGGGGAACCCTTATATCCGGGACATAAAAACACATAAGGGGGGACCCTTATATCCGGGACATAAAAACACATAAGGGGGGACCCTTATATCCGGGACATAAAAACACATAAGGGGGGACCCTTATATCCGGGACATAAAAACACATAAGGGGGGACCCTTATATCCCCGACATAAAAACACATAAGGGGAGACCCTTATATCCGGGACATAAAAACACATAAGGGGGGACCCTTATATCCCCGACATAAAAACACATAAGGGGGGACCCTTATATCCGGGACATAAAAACACATAAGGGGGGACCCTTATATCCGGGACATAAAAACACATAAGGGGGGGACTCTTATATCCGGGACATAAAAACACATAAGGGGGGACCCTTATATCCGGGACATAAAAACACATAAGGGGGGACCCTTATATCCCCGACATAAAAACACATAAGGGGGACCCTTATATCCGGGACATAAAAACACATAAGGGGGGACCCTTATATCCGGGACATAAAAACACATAAGGGGGGGACTCTTATATCCGGGACATAAAAACACATAAGGGGGACCCTTATATCCCCGACATAAAAACACATAAGGGGGGACCCTTATATCCGGGACATAAAAACACATAAGGGGGGACCCTTATATCCCCGACATAAAAACACATAAGGGGGGACCCTTATATCCCCGACATAAAAACACGTAAGGGGGGACCCTTATATCCCCGACATGAAAACACATAAGGGGGGACCCTTATATCCGGGACATGAAACACATAATGGGCAGACCCTTATATCCGGGACATGAAACACATAATGGGAAGACCCTTATATCCGGGACATGAAACACATAATAGGCAGACCCTTAGGGCTCGTTTCCACTAGTGCGAATCCGCATGCGGGCACTGCACGCGGATTCGCATAGGCAATGTCAGTGGATGGGGCTGTTTCCACTTCTGCGGGTGCGGCAGCGTTTTTTGAAGCGGCAGAAATCTGCACGGCAGAGCCGTCAGATTTCGCGTGCAGAAGGAATGTGCACGAATCGCCGCTAATGTATCTTAATAGGGAAATCGCATGCGGGGTGACCATGCGTTTTTTGACGCGAAATCGCATGCGATTTCGCATAGGTAATAATGTTAATTTACACCAGCAGTGACATGGTTAAATTCGCATATACCTTACCTATGCGGAATCGCATGCGAAATCGCGGCAAAAACGCATGCGGAATCGCACCCGCATGCGATTTTGTCCGCGGTGGAATGCAGGCGATTCCGCACCGCACTAGTGGAAACGAGCCCTTATATCCGGGACATGAAAAACATAAGGGGGGACCCTTATACCCCCGACATAAAAACACATAAGGGGGGACCCTTATATCCCCGACATAAAAACACATAAGGGGGGACCCTTATATCCCCGACATAAAAACACATAAGGGGGGACCCTTATATCCCCGGCATAAAAACACATAAGGGGGGACCCTTATATCCCCGACATAAAAACACGTAAGGGGGGACCCTTATATCCCCGACATAAAAACACATAAGGGAGGACCCTTATATCCGGGACATAAAACACATAATGGGCAGACCCTTATATCCGGGACATGAAACACATAATGGGCAGACCCTTATATCCGGGACATGAAACACATAATAGGCAGACCCTTATATCCGGGACATGAAAAACATAAGGGGGGACCCTTATACCCCCGACATAAAAACACATAAGGGGGGACCCTTAAACCCCCCGACATAAAAACACATAAGGGGGGACCCTTATATCCCTGACATAAAAACACATAAGGGGGGACCCTTATATCCCCGACATAAAAACACATAAGGGGGGACCCTTATATCCGGGACATAAAAACACATAAGGGGGGACCCTTATATCCGGGACATGAAACACATAATGGGCAGACCCTTATATCCGGGACATGAAACACATAATGGGAAGACCCTTATATCCGGGACATGAAACACATAATAGGCAGACCCTTATATCCGGGACATGAAAAACATAAGGGGGGACCCTTATACCTCCGACATAAAAACACATAAGGGGGGACCCTTATGTACCCGACATAAAAACACATAAGGGGGGACCCTTATATCCCCGACATAAAAACACATAAGGGGTGATCTTTATATCCCCGACATAAAAACACATAAGGGGGGACCCTTATATCCCCGACATAAAAACACATAAGGGGGGACCCTTATATCTCCAACATAAAAACACATAAGGGGGGACCCTTATATCCGGGACATAAAAACACATAAGGGGGGACACTTATATCCGGGACATACAAACACATAAGGGGGGACCCTTATATCCCCGACATAAAAACATATAAGGGGGGACCCTTATATCCGGGACATAAAAACACAAAGGGGGAACCCTTATATCCGGGACATAAAAACACATAAGGGGGGACCCTTATATCCCCGACATAAAAACACATAAGGGGGGACCCTTATATCCGGGACATAAAAACACATAAGGGGGGACCCTTATATCCGGGACATGAAACACATAATGGGCAGACCCTTATATCCGGGACATGAAACACATAATGGGAAGACCCTTATATCCGGGACATGAAACACATAATAGGCAGACCCTTATATCCGGGACATGAAAAACATAAGGGGGGACCCTTATACCTCCGACATAAAAACACATAAGGGGGGACCCTTATATACCCGACATAAAAACACATAAGGGGGGACCCTTATATCCCCGACATAAAAACACATAAGGGGTGATCTTTATATCTCCGACATAAAAACACATAAGGGGGGACCCTTATATCCCCGACATAAAAACACATAAGGGGGGACCCTTATATCTCCAACATAAAAACACATAAGGGGGGACCCTTATATCCGGGACATAAAAACACATAAGGGGGGACACTTATATCTGGGACATAAAAACACATAAGGGGGGACCCTTATATCACCGACATAAAAACATATAAGGGGGGACCCTTATATCCGGGACATAAAAACACAAAGGGGGGACCCTTATATCCGGGACATAAAAACACATAAGGGGGGACCCTTATATCCCCGACATAAAAACACATAAGGGGGGACCCTTATATCCGGGACATAAAAACACATAAGGGGGGACCCTTATATCCCCGACATAAAAACACATAAGGGGGGGGACCCTTATATCCCCGACATAAAAACACATAAGGGGGGACCCTTATATCCCCGACATAAAAACACATAAGGGGGGACCCTTATATCCGGGACATAAAAACACATAAGGGGGGACCCTTATATCCGCCACATAAAAACACATAAGGGGGGACACTTATATCCCCGACATAAAAACACATAAGGGGGGGCCCTTATATCCGGGACATGAAACACATAATGGGCAGACCCTTATATCCGGGACATGAAACACATAAGGGGGGGCCCTTATATCCCCGACATAAAAACACATAAGGGGGGACCCTTATATCCGGGACATAAAAACTTATAAGGGGGGACCCTTATATCCGGGACATTAAACACATAATAGGCAGACCCTTATATCCGGGACATGAGACACATAAGGGGGGACCCTTATATCCGGGACATAAAAACACATAAGGGGGGACCCTTATATCCGGGACATAAAAACACATAAGGGGGGACCCTTATATCCCCGACATAAAAACATATAAGGGGGGACCCTTATATCCGGGACATAAAAACACAAAGGGGGGACCCTTATATCCGGGACATAAAAACACATAAGGGGGGACCCTTATATCCCCGACATAAAAACACATAAGGGGGGGGCCTTATATCCGGGACATGAAACACATAATGGGCAGACCCTTATATCCGGGACATGAAACACATAAGGGGGGACCCTTATATCCCCGACATAAAAACACATAAGGGGGGACCCTTATATCTCCAACATAAAAACACATAAGGGGGGACCCTTATATCCGGAACATAAAAACACATAAGGGGGGACCCTTATATCCGGGACATAAAAACACATAAGGGGGGACCCTTATATCCGGGACATAAAAACACATAAGGGGGGACCCTTATATCCGGGACATAAAAACACATAAGGGGGGACCCTTATATCCGGGACATAAAAACACATAAGGGGGGACCCTTATATCCGGGACATAAAAACACATAAGGGGGGACCCTTATATCCTGGACATAAAAACACATGAGGGGGGACCCTTATATCCGGGACATAAGAACACATAAGGGGGGGACTCCTATATCCGGGACATAAAAACACATAAGGGGGGACCCTTATATCCGGGACATAAAAACACATAAGGGGGGACCCTTATATCCGGGACATAAAAACACATAAGGGGCAGACCCTTATATCCCCGACATAAAAACACATAAGAGGGGACCCTTATATCCCCGACATAAAAACACATAAGGGGGGACCCTTATATCCCCGACATAAAAACACATAAGGGGGGACCCTTATATCCCCGACATAAAAACACATAAGGGGGGACCCTTATATCCCCGACATAAAAACACATAAGGGGGGACCCCTATATCCCCGACATAAAAACACATAAGGGGGGACCCTTATATCCCCGACATAAAAACAGATAAGGGGGGACCCTTATATCCGGGACATAAAAACACATAAGCGGGGACCCTTATATCCGGGACATGAAACACATAATGGGCAGTCCCTTATATCCGGGACATGAAACACATAAGGGGGGACCCTTTTATCCCCGACATAAAAACCCATAAGGGGGGACCCTTATATCCCCGACATAAAAACACATAAGGGGGGACCCTTATATCCCCCACATAAAAACACTTAAGGAGGACCCTTATATCCGGGACATAAAAACTTATAAGGGGGGACCCTTATATCCGGGACATAAAAACACATAAGGGGGGACCCTTATATCCGGGACATGAAACACATAATAGGCAGACCCTTATATCCGGGACATGAAACACATAAGGGGGGACCCTTATATCCCCGACATAAAAACACATAAGGGGGGACCCTTTTATCCCCGACATAAAAACACATAAGGGGGGACCCTTATATCCCCGACATAAAAACACATAAGGGGGGACCCTTATATCCCCGACATAAAAACACATAAAGGGGGACCCTTATATCCCCGACATAAAAACACATAAGGGGGGACCCTTATATCCGGGACATAAAAACACATAAGCGGGGTCCCTTATATCCGGGAAATGAAACACATAATGGGCAGACCCTTATATCCGGGACATGAAACACATAAGGGGGGACCCTTTTATCCCCGACATAAAAACCCATAAGGGGGGACCCTTATATCCCCGACATAAAAACACATAAGGGGGGACCCTTATATCCCCCACATAAAAACACTTAAGGGGGACCCTTATATCCGGGACATAAAAACTTATAAGGGGGGACCCTTATATCCGGGACATAAAAACACATAAGGGGGGACCCTTATATCCGGGACATGAAACACATAATAGGCAGACCCTTATATCCGGGACATGAAACACATAAGGGGGGACCCTTATATCCCCGACATAAAAACACATAAGGGGGGACCCTTATATCCGGAACATAAAAACACATAAGGGGGGACCCTTATATCCGGAACATAAAAACACATAAGGGGGGACCCTTATATCCCCGACATAAAAACACATAAGGGGGGACCCTTATATCCGGGACATAAAAACACATAAGGGGGGACCCTTATATCCGCCACATAAAAACACATAAGGGGGGACCCTTATATCCCCGACATAAAAACACATAAGGGGGGGCCCTTATATCCGGGACATGAAACACATAAGGGGGGACCCTTCTATCCCCGACATAAAAACACATAAGGGGGGACCCTTATATCTCCAACATAAAAACACATAAGGGGGGACCCTTATATCCGGGACATAAAAACACATAAGGGGGGGCACTTATATCCGGGACATAAAAACACATAAGGAGGGACCCTTAAATCTGGGACATAAAAACACATAATGGGGGACCCTTATATCCGGGACATAAAAACACATAAGGGGGGACCCTTATATCCCCGACATAAAAACACATAAGGGGGGACCCTTATATCCGGGACATAAAAACACATAAGGGGGGACCCTTATATCCCCGACATAAAAACACATAAGGGGGGACCCTTATATCCGGGACATAAAAACACATAAGGGGGGACCCTTATATCCGGGACATAAAAACACATAAGGGGGGGACTCTTATATCCGGGACATAAAAACACATAAGGAGGACCCTTATATCCCCGACATAAAAACACATAAGGGGGGACCCTTATATCCGGGACATAAAAACACATAAGGGGGGACCCTTATATCCCCGACATAAAAACACATAAGGGGGGACCCTTATATCCCCGACATAAAAACACATAAGGGGGGACCCTTATATCCCCGGCATAAAAACACATAAGGGGGGACCCTTATATCCCCGACATAAAAACACGTAAGGGGGGACCCTTATATCCCCGACATAAAAACACATAAGGGAGGACCCTTATATCCGGGACATAAAACACATAATGGGCAGACCCTTATATCCGGGACATGAAACACATAATGGGCAGACCCTTATATCCGGGACATGAAACACATAATAGGCAGACCCTTATATCCGGGACATGAAAAACATAAGGGGGGACCCTTATACCCCCGACATAAAAACACATAAGGGGGGACCCTTAAACCCCCCGACATAAAAACACATAAGGGGGGACCCTTATATCCCTGACATAAAAACACATAAGGGGGGACCCTTATATCCCCGACATAAAAACACATAAGGGGGGACCCTTATATCCGGGACATAAAAACACATAAGGGGGGACCCTTATATCCGGGACATGAAACACATAATGGGCAGACCCTTATATCCGGGACATGAAACACATAATGGGAAGACCCTTATATCCGGGACATGAAACACATAATAGGCAGACCCTTATATCCGGGACATGAAAAACATAAGGGGGGACCCTTATACCTCCGACATAAA
Source organism: Hyperolius riggenbachi (assembly GCF_040937935.1). Lineage (NCBI taxonomy): Eukaryota > Metazoa > Chordata > Amphibia > Anura > Hyperoliidae > Hyperolius > Hyperolius riggenbachi. The sequence continues at coordinate 432,859,128 of NC_090648.1, forward strand.
AACACATAAGGGGGGACCCTTATGTACCCGACATAAAAACACATAAGGGGGGACCCTTATATCCCCGACATAAAAACACATAAGGGGTGATCTTTATATCCCCGACATAAAAACACATAAGGGGGGACCCTTATATCCCCGACATAAAAACACATAAGGGGGGACCCTTATATCTCCAACATAAAAACACATAAGGGGGGACCCTTATATCCGGGACATAAAAACACATAAGGGGGGACACTTATATCCGGGACATACAAACACATAAGGGGGGACCCTTATATCCCCGACATAAAAACATATAAGGGGGGACCCTTATATCCGGGACATAAAAACACAAAGGGGGAACCCTTATATCCGGGACATAAAAACACATAAGGGGGGACCCTTATATCCCCGACATAAAAACACATAAGGGGGGACCCTTATATCCGGGACATAAAAACACATAAGGGGGGACCCTTATATCCGGGACATGAAACACATAATGGGCAGACCCTTATATCCGGGACATGAAACACATAATGGGAAGACCCTTATATCCGGGACATGAAACACATAATAGGCAGACCCTTATATCCGGGACATGAAAAACATAAGGGGGGACCCTTATACCTCCGACATAAAAACACATAAGGGGGGACCCTTATATACCCGACATAAAAACACATAAGGGGGGACCCTTATATCCCCGACATAAAAACACATAAGGGGTGATCTTTATATCTCCGACATAAAAACACATAAGGGGGGACCCTTATATCCCCGACATAAAAACACATAAGGGGGGACCCTTATATCTCCAACATAAAAACACATAAGGGGGGACCCTTATATCCGGGACATAAAAACACATAAGGGGGGACACTTATATCTGGGACATAAAAACACATAAGGGGGGACCCTTATATCACCGACATAAAAACATATAAGGGGGGACCCTTATATCCGGGACATAAAAACACAAAGGGGGGACCCTTATATCCGGGACATAAAAACACATAAGGGGGGACCCTTATATCCCCGACATAAAAACACATAAGGGGGGACCCTTATATCCGGGACATAAAAACACATAAGGGGGGACCCTTATATCCCCGACATAAAAACACATAAGGGGGGGGACCCTTATATCCCCGACATAAAAACACATAAGGGGGGACCCTTATATCCCCGACATAAAAACACATAAGGGGGGACCCTTATATCCGGGACATAAAAACACATAAGGGGGGACCCTTATATCCGCCACATAAAAACACATAAGGGGGGACACTTATATCCCCGACATAAAAACACATAAGGGGGGGCCCTTATATCCGGGACATGAAACACATAATGGGCAGACCCTTATATCCGGGACATGAAACACATAAGGGGGGGCCCTTATATCCCCGACATAAAAACACATAAGGGGGGACCCTTATATCCGGGACATAAAAACTTATAAGGGGGGACCCTTATATCCGGGACATTAAACACATAATAGGCAGACCCTTATATCCGGGACATGAGACACATAAGGGGGGACCCTTATATCCGGGACATAAAAACACATAAGGGGGGACCCTTATATCCGGGACATAAAAACACATAAGGGGGGACCCTTATATCCCCGACATAAAAACATATAAGGGGGGACCCTTATATCCGGGACATAAAAACACAAAGGGGGGACCCTTATATCCGGGACATAAAAACACATAAGGGGGGACCCTTATATCCCCGACATAAAAACACATAAGGGGGGGGCCTTATATCCGGGACATGAAACACATAATGGGCAGACCCTTATATCCGGGACATGAAACACATAAGGGGGGACCCTTATATCCCCGACATAAAAACACATAAGGGGGGACCCTTATATCTCCAACATAAAAACACATAAGGGGGGACCCTTATATCCGGAACATAAAAACACATAAGGGGGGACCCTTATATCCGGGACATAAAAACACATAAGGGGGGACCCTTATATCCGGGACATAAAAACACATAAGGGGGGACCCTTATATCCGGGACATAAAAACACATAAGGGGGGACCCTTATATCCGGGACATAAAAACACATAAGGGGGGACCCTTATATCCGGGACATAAAAACACATAAGGGGGGACCCTTATATCCTGGACATAAAAACACATGAGGGGGGACCCTTATATCCGGGACATAAGAACACATAAGGGGGGGACTCCTATATCCGGGACATAAAAACACATAAGGGGGGACCCTTATATCCGGGACATAAAAACACATAAGGGGGGACCCTTATATCCGGGACATAAAAACACATAAGGGGCAGACCCTTATATCCCCGACATAAAAACACATAAGAGGGGACCCTTATATCCCCGACATAAAAACACATAAGGGGGGACCCTTATATCCCCGACATAAAAACACATAAGGGGGGACCCTTATATCCCCGACATAAAAACACATAAGGGGGGACCCTTATATCCCCGACATAAAAACACATAAGGGGGGACCCCTATATCCCCGACATAAAAACACATAAGGGGGGACCCTTATATCCCCGACATAAAAACAGATAAGGGGGGACCCTTATATCCGGGACATAAAAACACATAAGCGGGGACCCTTATATCCGGGACATGAAACACATAATGGGCAGTCCCTTATATCCGGGACATGAAACACATAAGGGGGGACCCTTTTATCCCCGACATAAAAACCCATAAGGGGGGACCCTTATATCCCCGACATAAAAACACATAAGGGGGGACCCTTATATCCCCCACATAAAAACACTTAAGGAGGACCCTTATATCCGGGACATAAAAACTTATAAGGGGGGACCCTTATATCCGGGACATAAAAATACATAAGGGGGGACCCTTATATCCGGGACATGAAACACATAATAGGCAGACCCTTATATCCGGGACATGAAACACATAAGGGGGGACCCTTATATCCCCGACATAAAAACACATAAGGGGGGACCCTTATATCCGGAACATAAAAACACATAAGGGGGGACCCTTATATCCCCGACATAAAAACACATAAGGGGGGACCCTTATATCCGGGACATGAAAAACTTTTAAGGGGGGACCCTTATATCCGCCACATAAAAACACATAAGGGGGGACCCTTATATCCCCGACATAAAAACACATAAGGGGGGGCCCTTATATCCGGGACATGAAACACATAATGGGCAGACCCTTATATCCGGGACATGAAAAACATAAGGGGGGACCCTTATATCCCCGACATAAAAACACATAAGGGGGGACCCTTATATCTCCAACATAAAAACACATAAGGGGGGACCCTTATATCCGGGACATAAAAACACATAAGGGGGGACCCTTATATCCGGAACATAAAAACACATAAGGGGGGACCCTTATATCCCCGACATAAAAACACATAAGGGGGGACCCTTATATCCGGGACATAAAAACACATAAGGGGGGACCCTTATATCCGTGACATAAAAACACATAAGGGGGGACCCTTATATCCGGGACATAAAAACACATCAGGGGGGACCCTTATATCCGGGACATAAAAACACATAAGGGGGGACCCTTATATCCCCGACATAAAAACACATAAGGGGGGACCCTTATATCCGGGACATAAAAACACATAAGGGGGGACCCTTATATCCCCGACATAAAAACACATAAAGGGGGACCCTTATATCCGGGACATAAAAACACATAAGGGGGGACCCTTATATCCGGGACATAAAAACACATAAGGGGGGGACTCTTATATCCGGGACATAAAAACACATAAGGGGGGACCCTTATATCCGGGACATAAAAACACATAAGGGGGGACCCTTATATCCCCGACATAAAAACACATAAGGGGGACCCTTATATCCGGGACATAAAAACACATAAGGGGGGACCCTTATATCCGGGACATAAAAACACATAAGGGGGGGACTCTTATATCCGGGACATAAAAACACATAAGGGGGACCCTTATATCCCCGACATAAAAACACATAAGGGAGGACCCTTATATCCGGGACATAAAAACACATAAGGGGGGACCCTTATATCCCCGACATAAAAACACATAAGGGGGGACCCTTATATCCCCGACATAAAAACACGTAAGGGGGGACCCTTATATCCCCGACATAAAAACACATAAGGGGGGACCCTTATATCCGGGACATGAAACACATAATGGGCAGACCCTTATATCCGGGACATGAAACACATAATGGGAAGACCCTTATATCCGGGACATGAAACACATAATAGGCAGACCCTTAGGGCTCGTTTCCACTAGTGCGAATCCGCATGCGGGCACTGCACGCGGATTCGCATAGGCAATGTCAGTGGATGGGGCTGTTTCCACTTCTGCGGGTGCGGCAGCGTTTTTTGAAGCGGCAAAAATCTGCACGGCAGAGCCGTCAGATTTCGCGTGCAGAAGGAATGTGCACGAATCGCCGCTAATGTATCTTAATAGGGAAATCGCATGCGGGGTGACCATGCGTTTTTTGACGCGAAATCGCATGCGATTTCGCATAGGTAATAATGTTAATTTACACCAGCAGTGACATGGTTAAATTCGCATATACCTTACCTATGCGGAATCGCATGCGAAATCGCGGCAAAAACGCATGCGGAATCGCACCCGCATGCGATTTTGTCCGCGGTGGAATGCAGGCGATTCCGCACCGCACTAGTGGAAACGAGCCCTTATATCCGGGACATGAAAAACATAAGGGGGGACCCTTATACCCCCGACATAAAAACACATAAGGGGGGACCCTTATATCCCCGACATAAAAACACATAAGGGGGGACACTTATATCCCCGACATAAAAACACATAAGGGGTGATCCTTATATCCCCGACATAAAAACACATAAGGGGGGACCCTTATATCCCCGACATAAAAACACATAAGGGGGGACCCTTATATCTCCAACATAAAAACACATAAGGGGGGACCCTTATATCCGGGACATAAAAACACATAAGGGGGGACCCTTATATCCGGGACATAAAAACACATAAGGGGGGACCCTTATATCCCCGACATAAAAACATATAAGCGGGGACCCTTATATCCGGGACATAAAAACACAAAGGGGGGACCCTTATATCCGGGACATAAAAACACATAAGGGGGGACCCTTATATCCCCGACATAAAAACACATAAGGGGGGACCCTTATATCCGGGACATAAAAACACATAAGGGGGGACCCTTATATCCCCGACATAAAAACACATAAGGGGGGACCCTTATATCCCCGACATAAAAACACATAAGGGGGGACCCTTATATCCCCGACATAAAAACACATAAGGGGGGACCCTTATATCCGGGACATAAAAACACATAAGGGGGGACCCTTATATCCGCCACATAAAAACACATAAGGGGGGACACTTATATCCCCGACATAAAAACACATAAGGGGGGGCCCTTATATCCGGGACATGAAACACATAATGGGCAGACCCTTATATCCGGGACATGAAACACATAAGGGGGGACCCTTATATCCCCGACATAAAAACACATAAGGGGGGACCCTTATATCCGGGACATAAAAATTTATAAGGGGGGACCCTCATATCCGGGACATAAAAAAACATAAGGGGGGACCCTTATATCCGGGACATTAAACACATAATAGGCAGACCCTTATATCCGGGACATGAGACACATAAGGGGGGACCCTTATATCCGGGACATAAAAACACATAAGGGGGGACCCTTATATCCGGGACATAAAAACACATAAGGGGGGACCCTTATATCCCCGACATAAAAACACATAAGGGGGGACCCTTATATCCCCGACATAAAAACACATAAGGGGGGACCCTTATATCCCCCACATAAAAACACTTAAGGGGGACCCTTATATCCGGGACATAAAAACTTATAAGGGGGGACCCTTATATCCGGGACATAAAAACACATAAGGGGGGACCCTTATATCCCCGACATAAAAACACATAAGGGGGGACCCTTATATCCGGGACATAAAAATTTATAAGGGGGGACCCTCATATCCGGGACATAAAAAAACATAAGGGGGGACCCTTATATCCGGGACATGAAACACATAATAGGCAGACCCTTATATCCGGGACATGAAACACATAAGGGGGGACCCTTATATCCCCGACATAAAAACACATAAGGGGGGACCCTTATATCCGGAACATAAAAACACATAAGGGGGGACCCTTATATCCCCGACATAAAAACACATAAGGGGGACCCTTATATCCGGGACATAAAAACACATAAGGGGGGACCCTTATATCCGCCACATAAAAACACATAAGGGGGGACCCTTATATCCCCGACATAAAAACACATAAGGGGGGGCCCTTATATCCGGGACATGAAACACATAAGGGGGGACCCTTATATCCCCGACATAAAAACACATAAGGGGGGACCCTTATATCTCCAACATAAAAACACATAAGGGGGGACCCTTATATCCGGGACATAAAAACACATAAGGGGGGGCACTTATATCCGGGACATAAAAACACATAAGGGGGACCCTTATATCCCGACATAAAAACACATAAGGGGGGACCCTTATATCCGGGACATAAAAACACATAAGGGGGGACCCTTATATCCGGGACATAAAAACACATAAGGGGGGACCCTTAAATCTGGGACATAAAAACACATAAGGGGGGACCCTTATATCCGGGACATAAAAACACATAAGGGGGGACCCTTATATCCGGGACATAAAAACACATAAGGGGGGACCCTTATATCCGGGACATAAAAACACATAAGGGGGGACCCTTATATCCCCGACATAAAAACACATAAGGGGGGACCCTTATATCCGGGACATAAAAACACATAAGGGGGGACCCTTATATCCGGGACATAAAAACACATAAGGGGGGGACTCTTATATCCGGGACATAAAAACACATAAGGGGGGACCCTTATATCCGGGACATAAAAACACATAAGGGGGACCCTTATATCCCCGACATAAAAACACATAAGGGGGGACCCTTATATCCGGGACATAAAAACACATAAGGGGGGACCCTTATATCCCCGACATAAAAACACATAAGGGGGGACCCTTATATCCCCGACATAAAAACACATAAGGGGGGACCCTTATATCCCCGGCATAAAAACACATAAGGGGGGACCCTTATATCCCCGACATAAAAACACGTAAGGGGGGACCCTTATATCCCCGACATAAAAACACATAAGGGAGGACCCTTATATCCGGGACATAAAACACATAATGGGCAGACCCTTATATCCGGGACATGAAACACATAATGGGCAGACCCTTATATCCGGGACATGAAACACATAATAGGCAGACCCTTATATCCGGGACATGAAAAACATAAGGGGGGACCCTTATACCCCCGACATAAAAACACATAAGGGGGGACCCTTATATCCCCGACATAAAAACACATAAGGGGGGACCCTTATATCCCCGACATAAAAACACATAAGGGGGGACCCTTATATCCGGGACATAAAAATTTATAAGGGGGGACCCTCATATCCGGGACATAAAAAAACATAAGGGGGGACCCTTATATCCGGGACATGAAACACATAATAGGCAGACCCTTATATCCGGGACATGAAACACATAAGGGGGGACCCTTATATCCCCGACATAAAAACACATAAGGGGGGACCCTTATATCCGGAACATAAAAACACATAAGGGGGGACCCTTATATCCCCGACATAAAAACACATAAGGGGGGACCCTTATATCCGGGACATAAAAACACATAAGGGGGGACCCTTATATCCGCCACATAAAAACACATAAGGGGGGACCCTTATATCCCCGACATAAAAACACATAAGGGGGGACCCTTATATCCCCGGCATAAAAACACATAAGGGGGGACCCTTATATCCCCGACATAAAAACACGTAAGGGGGGACCCTTATATCCCCGACATAAAAACACATAAGGGAGGACCCTTATATCCGGGACATAAAACACATAATGGGCAGACCCTTATATCCGGGACATGAAACACATAATGGGCAGACCCTTATATCCGGGACATGAAACACATAATAGGCAGACCCTTATATCCGGGACATGAAAAACATAAGGGGGGACCCTTATACCCCCGACATAAAAACACATAAGGGGGGACCCTTATATCCCCGACATAAAAACACATGAGGGGGGACCCTTATATCCCTGACATAAAAACACATAAGGGGGGACCCTTATATCCCCGACATAAAAACACATAAGGGGGGACCCTTATATCCGGGACATAAAAACACATAAGGGGGGACCCTTATATCCGGGACATGAAACACATAATGGGCAGACCCTTATATCCGGGACATGAAACACATAATGGGAAGACCCTTATATCCGGGACATGAAACACATAATAGGCAGACCCTTATATCCGGGACATGAAAAACATAAGGGGGGACCCTTATACCTCCGACATAAAAACACATAAGGGGGGACCCTTATATACCCGACATAAAAACACATAAGGGGGGACCCTTATATCCCCGACATAAAAACACATAAGGGGTGATCTTTATATCCCCGACATAAAAACACATAAGGGGGGACCCTTATATCCCCGACATAAAAACACATAAGGGGGGACCCTTATATCTCCAACATAAAAACACATAAGGGGGGACCCTTATATCCGGGACAGAAAAACACATAAGGGGGGACACTTATATCCGGGACATAAAAACACATAAGGGGGGACCCTTATATCCCCGACATAAAAACATATAAGGGGGGACCCTTATATCCGGGACATAAAAACACAAAGGGGGGACCCTTATATCCGGGACATAAAAACACATAAGGGGGGACCCTTATATCCCCGACATAAAAACACATAAGGGGGGACCCTTATATCCGGGACATAAAAACACATAAGGGGGGACCCTTATATCCCCGACATAAAAACACATAAGGGGGGGACCCTTATATCCCCGACATAAAAACACATAAGGGGGGACCCTTATATCCCCGACATAAAAACACATAAGGGGGGACCCTTATATCCGGGACATAAAAACACATAAGGGGGGACCCTTATATCCGCCACATAAAAACACATAAGGGGGGACACTTATATCCCCGACATAAAAACACATAAGGGGGGGCCCTTATATCCGGGACATGAAACACATAATGGGCAGACCCTTATATCCGGGACATGAAACACATAAGGGGGGACCCTTATATCCCCGACATAAAAACACATAAGGGGGGACCCTTATATCCGGGACATAAAAACTTATAAGGGGGGACTCTTATATCCGGGACATAAAAAAACATAAGGGGGGACCCTTATATCCGGGACATTAAACACATAATAGGCAGACCCTTATATCCGGGACATGAGACACATAAGGGGGGACCCTTATATCCGGGACATAAAAACAAATAAGGGGGGACCCTTATATCCGGGACATAAAAACACATAAGGGGGGACCCTTATATCCCCGACATAAAAACATATAAGGGGGGACCCTTATATCCGGGACATAAAAACACAAAGGGGGGACCCTTATATCCGGGACATAAAAACACATAAGGGGGGACCCTTATATCCCCGACATAAAAACACATAAGGGGGGACCCTTATATCCGGGACATAAAAACACATAAGGGGGGACCCTTATATCCGGGACATAAAAACACATAAGGGGGGACACTTATATCCCCGACATAAAAACACATAAGGGGGGGCCCTTATATCCGGGACATGAAACACATAATGGGCAGACCCTTATATCCGGGACATGAAACACATAAGGGGGGACCCTTATATCCGGGACATAAAAACACATAAGGGGGGACCCTTATATCCGGGACATAAAAACACATAAGGGGGGACCCTTATATCCGGGACATAAAAACACATAAGGAGGGACCCTTATATCCGGGACATAAAAACACATAAGGGGGGACCCTTATATCCCCGACATAAAAACACATAAGGGGGGACCCTTATATCCGGGACATAAAAACACATAAGGGGGGACCCTTATATCCCCGACATAAAAACACATAAGGGGGGACCCTTATATCCGGGACATAAAAACACATAAGGGGGGACCCTTATATCCGCCACATAAAAACACATAAGGGGGGACACTTATATCCCCGACATAAAAACACATAAGGGGGGGCCCTTATATCCGGGACATGAAACACATAATGGGCAGACCCTTATATCCGGGACATGAAACACATAAGGGGGGACCCTTATATCCCCGACATAAAAACACATAAGGGGGGACCCTTATATCCGGGACATAAAAATTTATAAGGGGGGACCCTCATATCCGGGACATAAAAAAACATAAGGGGGGACCCTTATATCCGGGACATTAAACACATAATAGGCAGACCCTTATATCCGGGACATGAGACACATAAGGGGGGACCCTTATATCCGGGACATAAAAACACATAAGGGGGGACCCTTATATCCGGGACATAAAAACACATAAGGGGGGACCCTTATATCCCCGACATAAAAACACATAAGGGGGGACCCTTATATCCCCGACATAAAAACACATAAGGGGGGACCCTTATATCCCCCACATAAAAACACTTAAGGGGGACCCTTATATCCGGGACATAAAAACTTATAAGGGGGGACCCTTATATCCGGGACATAAAAACACATAAGGGGGGACCCTTATATCCCCGACATAAAAACACATAAGGGGGGACCCTTATATCCGGGACATAAAAATTTATAAGGGGGGACCCTCATATCCGGGACATAAAAAAACATAAGGGGGGACCCTTATATCCGGGACATGAAACACATAATAGGCAGACCCTTATATCCGGGACATGAAACACATAAGGGGGGACCCTTATATCCCCGACATAAAAACACATAAGGGGGGACCCTTATATCCGGAACATAAAAACACATAAGGGGGGACCCTTATATCCCCGACATAAAAACACATAAGGGGGGACCCTTATATCCGGGACATAAAAACACATAAGGGGGGACCCTTATATCCGCCACATAAAAACACATAAGGGGGGACCCTTATATCCCCGACATAAAAACACATAAGGGGGGGCCCTTATATCCGGGACATGAAACACATAAGGGGGGACCCTTATATCCCCGACATAAAAACACATAAGGGGGGACCCTTATATCTCCAACATAAAAACACATAAGGGGGGACCCTTATATCCGGGACCTAAAAACACATAAGGGGGGGCACTTATATCCGGGACATAAAAACACATAAGGGGGACCCTTATATCCCGACATAAAAACACATAAGGGGGGACCCTTATATCCGGGACATAAAAACACATAAGGGGGGACCCTTATATCCGGGACATAAAAACACATAAGGGGGGACCCTTAAATCTGGGACATAAAAACACATAAGGGGGGACCCTTATATCCGGGACATAAAAACACATAAGGGGGGACCCTTATATCCGGGACATAAAAACACATAAGGGGGGACCCTTATATCCGGGACATAAAAACACATAAGGGGGACCCTTATATCCCCGACATAAAAACACATAAGGGGGGACCCTTATATCCGGGACATAAAAACACATAAGGGGGGACCCTTATATCCCCGACATAAAAACACATAAGGGGGGACCCTTATATCCCCGACATAAAAACACATAAGGGGGGACCCTTATATCCCCGGCATAAAAACACATAAGGGGGGACCCTTATATCCCCGACATAAAAACACGTAAGGGGGGACCCTTATATCCCCGACATAAAAACACATAAGGGAGGACCCTTATATCCGGGACATAAAACACATAATGGGCAGACCCTTATATCCGGGACATGAAACACATAATGGGCAGACCCTTATATACGGGACATGAAACACATAATAGGCAGACCCTTATATCCGGGACATGAAAAACATAAGGGGGGACCCTTATACCCCCGACATAAAAACACATAAGGGGGGACCCTTATATCCCCGACATAAAAACACATAAGGGGGGACCCTTATATCCCTGACATAAAAACACATAAGGGGGGACCCTTATATCCCCGACATAAAAACACATAAGGGGGGACCCTTATATCCGGGACATAAAAACACATAAGGGGGGACCCTTATATCCGGGACATGAAACACATAATGGGCAGACCCTTATATCCGGGACATGAAACACATAATGGGAAGACCCTTATATCCGGGACATGAAACACATAATAGGCAGACCCTTATATCCGGGACATGAAAAACATAAGGGGGGACCCTTATACCTCCGACATAAAAACACATAAGGGGGGACCCTTATATACCCGACATAAAAACACATAAGGGGGGACCCTTATATCCCCGACATAAAAACACATAAGGGGTGATCTTTATATCCCCGACATAAAAACACATAAGGGGGGACCCTTATATCCCCGACATAAAAACACATAAGGGGGGACCCTTATATCTCCAACATAAAAACACATAAGGGGGGACCCTTATATCCGGGACAGAAAAACACATAAGGGGGGACACTTATATCCGGGACATAAAAACACATAAGGGGGGACCCTTATATCCCCGACATAAAAACATATAAGGGGGGACCCTTATATCCGGGACATAAAAACACAAAGGGGGGACCCTTATATCCGGGACATAAAAACACATAAGGGGGGACCCTTATATCCCCGACATAAAAACACATAAGGGGGGACCCTTATATCCGGGACATAAAAACACATAAGGGGGGACCCTTATATCCCCGACATAAAAACACATAAGGGGGGGACCCTTATATCCCCGACATAAAAACACATAAGGGGGGACCCTTATATCCCCGACATAAAAACACATAAGGGGGGACCCTTATATCCGGGACATAAAAACACATAAGGGGGGACCCTTATATCCGCCACATAAAAACACATAAGGGGGGACACTTATATCCCCGACATAAAAACACATAAGGGGGGGCCCTTATATCCGGGACATGAAACACATAATGGGCAGACCCTTATATCCGGGACATGAAACACATAAGGGGGGACCCTTATATCCCCGACATAAAAACACATAAGGGGGGACCCTTATATCCGGGACATAAAAACTTATAAGGGGGGACTCTTATATCCGGGACATAAAAAAACATAAGGGGGGACCCTTATATCCGGGACATTAAACACATAATAGGCAGACCCTTATATCCGGGACATGAGACACATAAGGGGGGACCCTTATATCCGGGACATAAAAACAAATAAGGGGGGACCCTTATATCCGGGACATAAAAACACATAAGGGGGGACCCTTATATCCCCGACATAAAAACATATAAGGGGGGACCCTTATATCCGGGACATAAAAACACAAAGGGGGGACCCTTATATCCGGGACATAAAAACACATAAGGGGGGACCCTTATATCCCCGACATAAAAACACATAAGGGGGGACCCTTATATCCGGGACATAAAAACACATAAGGGGGGACCCTTATATCCGGGACATAAAAACACATAAGGGGGGACACTTATATCCCCGACATAAAAACACATAAGGGGGGGCCCTTATATCCGGGACATGAAACACATAATGGGCAGACCCTTATATCCGGGACATGAAACACATAAGGGGGGACCCTTATATCCCCGACATAAAAACACATAAGGGGGGACCCTTATATCCGGGACATGAAACACATAATGGGCAGACCCTTATATCCGGGACATGAAACACATAATGGGAAGACCCTTATATCCGGGACATGAAACACATAATAGGCAGACCCTTATATCCGGGACATGAAAAACATAAGGGGGGACCCTTATACCTCCGACATAAAAACACATAAGGGGGGACCCTTATATACCCGACATAAAAACACATAAGGGGGGACCCTTATATCCCCGACATAAAAACACATAAGGGGTGATCTTTATATCCCCGACATAAAAACACATAAGGGGGGACCCTTATATCCCCGACATAAAAACACATAAGGGGGGACCCTTATATCTCCAACATAAAAACACATAAGGGGGGACCCTTATATCCGGGACATAAAAACACATAAGGGGGGACACTTATATCCGGGACATAAAAACACATAAGGGGGGACCCTTATATCCCCGACATAAAAACATATAAGGGGGGACCCTTATATCCGGGACATAAAAACACAAAGGGGGGACCCTTATATCCGGGACATAAAAACACATAAGGGGGGACCCTTATATCCCCGACATAAAAACACATAAGGGGGGACCCTTATATCCGGGACATAAAAACACATAAGGGGGGACCCTTATATCCCCGACATAAAAACACATAAGGGGGGGACCCTTATATCCCCGACATAAAAACACATAAGGGGGGACCCTTATATCCCCGACATAAAAACACATAAGGGGGGACCCTTATATCCGGGACATAAAAACACATAAGGGGGGACCCTTATATCCGCCACATAAAAACACATAAGGGGGGACACTTATATCCCCGACATAAAAACACATAAGGGGGGGCCCTTATATCCGGGACATGAAACACATAATGGGCAGACCCTTATATCCGGGACATGAAACACATAAGGGGGGACCCTTATATCCCCGACATAAAAACACATAAGGGGGGACCCTTATATCCGGGACATAAAAACTTATTAGGGGGGACTCTTATATCCGGGACATAAAAAAACATAAGGGGGGACCCTTATATCCGGGACATTAAACACATAATAGGCAGACCCTTATATCCGGGACATGAGACACATAAGGGGGGACCCTTATATCCGGGACATAAAAACACATAAGGGGGGACCCTTATATCCGGGACATAAAAACACATAAGGGGGGACCCTTATATCCCCGACATAAAAACATATAAGGGGGGACCCTTATATCCGGGACATAAAAACACAAAGGGGGGACCCTTATATCCGGGACATAAAAACACATAAGGGGGGACCCTTATATCCCCGACATAAAAACACATAAGGGGGGACCCTTATATCCGGGACATAAAAACACATAAGGGGGGACCCTTATATCCGGGACATAAAAACACATAAGGGGGGACACTTATATCCCCGACATAAAAACACATAAGGGGGGGCCCTTATATCCGGGACATGAAACACATAATGGGCAGACCCTTATATCCGGGACATGAAACACATAAGGGGGGACCCTTATATCCCCGACATAAAAACACATAAGGGGGGACCCTTATATCAGGGACATGAAACACATAATGGGCAGACCCTTATATCCGGGACATGAAACACATAATGGGAAGACCCTTATATCCGGGACATGAAACACATAATAGGCAGACCCTTATATCCGGGACATGAAAAACATAAGGGGGGACCCTTATACCTCCGACATAAAAACACATAAGGGGGGACCCTTATATACCCGACATAAAAACACATAAGGGGGGACCCTTATATCCCCGACATAAAAACACATAAGGGGTGATCTTTATATCCCCGACATAAAAACACATAAGGGGGGACCCTTATATCCCCGACATAAAAACACATAAGGGGGGACCCTTATATCTCCAACATAAAAACACATAAGGGGGGACCCTTATATCCGGGACATAAAAACACATAAGGGGGGACACTTATATCCGGGACATAAAAACACATAAGGGGGGACCCTTATATCCCCGACATAAAAACATATAAGGGGGGACCCTTATATCCGGGACATAAAAACACAAAGGGGGGACCCTTATATCCGGGACATAAAAACACATAAGGGGGGACCCTTATATCCCCGACATAAAAACACATAAGGGGGGACCCTTATATCCGGGACATAAAAACACATAAGGGGGGACCCTTATATCCGGGACATGAAACACATAATGGGCAGACCCTTATATCCGGGACATGAAACACATAATGGGAAGACCCTTATATCCGGGACATGAAACACATAATAGGCAGACCCTTATATCCGGGACATGAAAAACATAAGGGGGGACCCTTATACCTCCGACATAAAAACACATAAGGGGGGACCCTTATATACCCGACATAAAAACACATAAGGGGGGACCCTTATATCCCCGACATAAAAACACATAAGGGGTGATCTTTATATCCCCGACATAAAAACACATAAGGGGGGACCCTTATATCCCCGACATAAAAACACATAAGGGAGGACCCTTATATCTCCAACATAAAAACACATAAGGGGGGACCCTTATATCCGGGACATAAAAACACATAAGGGGGGACACTTATATCCGGGACATAAAAACACATAAGGGGGGACCCTTATATCCCCGACATAAAAACATATAAGGGGGGACCCTTATATCCGGGACATAAAAACACAAAGGGGGGACCCTTATATCCGGGACATAAAAACACATAAGGGGGGACCCTTATATCCCCGACATAAAAACACATAAGGGGGGACCCTTATATCCGGGACATAAAAACACATAAGGGGGGACCCTTATATCCCCGACATAAAAACACATAAGGGGGGGACCCTTATATCCCCGACATAAAAACACATAAGGGGGGACCCTTATATCCCCGACATAAAAACACATAAGGGGGGACCCTTATATCCGGGACATAAAAACACATAAGGGGGACCCTTATATCCGCCACATAAAAACACATAAGGGGGGACACATATCCCCGACATAAAAACACATAAGGGGGGGCCCTTATATCCGGGACATGAAACACATAATGGGCAGACCCTTATATCCGGGACATGAAACACATAAGGGGGGACCCTTATATCCCCGACATAAAAACACATAAGGGGGGACCCTTATATCCGGGACATAAAAACTTATAAGGGGGGACTCTTATATCCGGGACATAAAAAAACATAAGGGGGGACCCTTATATCCGGGACATTAAACACATAATAGGCAGACCCTTATATCCGGGACATGAGACACATAAGGGGGGACCCTTATATCCGGGACATAAAAACACATAAGGGGGGACCCTTATATCCGGGACATAAAAACACATAAGGGGGGACCCTTATATCCCCGACATAAAAACATATAAGGGGGGACCCTTATATCCGGGACATAAAAACACAAGGGGGGGACCCTTATATCCGGGACATAAAAACACATAAGGGGGGACCCTTATATCCCCGACATAAAAACACATAAGGGGGGGGCCTTATATCCGGGACATGAAACACATAATGGGCAGACCCTTATATCCGGGACATGAAACACATAAGGGGGGACCCTTATATCCCCGACATAAAAACACATAAGGGGGGACCCTTATATCTCCAACATAAAAACACATAAGGGGGGACCCTTATATCCGGGACATAAAAACACATAAGGGGGGACCCTTATATCCGGAACATAAAAACACATAAGGGGGGACCCTTATATCCCCGACATAAAAACACATAAGGGGGGACCCTTATATCCGGGACATAAAAACACATAAGGGGGGACCCTTATATCCGGGACATAAAAACACATAAGGGGGGACCCTTATATCCGGGACATAAAAACACATAAGGTGGGACCCTTATATCCGGGACATAAAAACACATAAGGGGGGACCCTTATATCCGGGACATAAAAACACATAAGGGGGGACCCTTATATCACCGACATAAAAACACATAAGGGGGGACCCTTATATCCGGGACATAAAAACACATGAGGGGGGACCCTTATATCCGGGACATAAGAACACATAAGGGGGGGACTCTTATATCCGGGACATAAAAACACATAAGGGGGGACCCTTATATCCGGGACATAAAAACACATAAGGGGGGACCCTTATATCCGGGACATAAAAACACATAAGGGGCAGACCCTTATATCCCCGACATAAAAACACATAAGAGGGGACCCTTATATCCCCGACATAAAAACACATAAGGGGGGACCCTTATATCCCCGACATAAAAACACATAAGGGGGGACCCTTATATCCCCGACATAAAAACACATAAGGGGGGACCCTTATATCCCCGACATAAAAACACATAAGGGGGGACCCTTATATCCCCGACATAAAAACAGATAAGGGGGGACCCTTATATCCGGGACATAAAAACACATAAGCGGGGACCCTTATATCCGGGACATGAAACACATAATGGGCAGTCCCTTATATCCGGGACATGAAACACATAAGGGGGGACCCTTTTATCCCCGACATAAAAACCCATAAGGGGGGACCCTTATATCCCCGACATAAAAACACATAAGGGGGGACCCTTATATCCCCCACATAAAAACACTTAAGGAGGACCCTTATATCCGGGACATAAAAACTTATAAGGGGGGACCCTTATATCCGGGACATAAAAACACATAAGGGGGGACCCTTATATCCGGGAAATGAAACACATAATAGGCAGACCCTTATATCCGGGACATGAAACACATAAGGGGGGACCCTTATATCCCCGACATAAAAACACATAAGGGGGGACCCTTATATCCGGAACATAAAAACACATAAGGGGGGACCCTTATATCCCCGACATAAAAACACATAAGGGGGGACCCTTATATCCGGGACATGAAAAACTTATAAGGGGGGACCCTTATATCCGCCACATAAAAACACATAAGGGGGGACCCTTATATCCCCGACATAAAAACACATAAGGGGGGGCCCTTATATCCGGGACATGAAACACATAATGGGCAGACCCTTATATCCGGGACATGAAACACATAAGGGGGGACCCTTATATCCCCGACATAAAAACACATAAGGGGGGACCCTTATATCTCCAACATAAAAACACATAAGGGGGGACCCTTATATCCGGGACATAAAAACACATAAGGGGGGACCCTTATATCCGGAACATAAAAACACATAAGGGGGGACCCTTATATCCCCGACATAAAAACACATAAGGGGGGACCCTTATATCCGGGACATAAAAACACATAAGGGGGGACCCTTATATCCAGGACATAAAAACACATAAGGGGGGACCCTTATATCCGGGACATAAAAACACATAAGGGGGGACCCTTATATCCCCGACATAAAAACACATAAGGGGGGACCCTTATATCCCCGACATAAAAACACATAAGGGGGGACCCTTATATCCGGGACATAAAAACACATAAGGGGGGACCCTTATATCCGGGACATAAAAACACATAAGGGGGGGACTCTTATATCCGGGACATAAAAACACATAAGGGGGGACCCTTATATCCGGGACATAAAAACACATAAGGGGGGACCCTTATATCCCCGACATAAAAACACATAAGGGGGACCCTTATATCCGGGACATAAAAACACATAAGGGGGGACCCTTATATCCGGGACATAAAAACACATAAGGGGGGGACTCTTATATCCGGGACATAAAAACACATAAGGGGGACCCTTATATCCCCGACATAAAAACACATAAGGGGGGACCCTTATATCCGGGACATGAAAACACATAAGGGGGGACCCTTATATCCCCGACATAAAAACACATAAGGGGGGGCCCTTATATCCGGGACATGAAACACATAATGGGCAGACCCTTATATCCGGGACATGAAACACATAAGGGGGGACCCTTATATCCCCGACATAAAAACACATAAGGGGGGACCCTTATATCCGGGACATAAAAACTTATAAGGGGGGACTCTTATATCCGGGACATAAAAAAACATAAGGGGGGACCCTTATATCCGGGACATTAAACACATAATAGGCAGACCCTTATATCCGGGACATGAGACACATAAGGGGGGACCCTTATATCCGGGACATAAAAACACATAAGGGGGGACCCTTATATCCGGGACATAAAAACACATAAGGGGGGACCCTTATATCCCCGACATAAAAACATATAAGGGGGGACCCTTATATCCGGGACATAAAAACACAAAGGGGGGACCCTTATATCCGGGACATAAAAACACATAAGGGGGGACCCTTATATCCCCGACATAAAAACACATAAGGGGGGACCCTTATATCCGGGACATAAAAACACATAAGGGGGGACCCTTATATCCGGGACATAAAAACACATAAGGGGGGACACTTATATCCCCGACATAAAAACACATAAGGGGGGGCCCTTATATCCGGGACATGAAACACATAATGGGCAGACCCTTATATCCGGGACATGAAACACATAAGGGGGGACCCTTATATCCCCGACATAAAAACACATAAGGGGGGACCCTTATATCCGGGACATGAAACACATAATGGGCAGACCCTTATATCCGGGACATGAAACATATAATGGGAAGACCCTTATATCCGGGACATGAAACACATAATAGGCAGACCCTTATATCCGGGACATGAAAAACATAAGGGGGGACCCTTATACCTCCGACATAAAAACACATAAGGGGGGACCCTTATATACCCGACATAAAAACACATAAGGGGGGACCCTTATATCCCCGACATAAAAACACATAAGGGGTGATCTTTATATCCCCGACATAAAAACACATAAGGGGGGACCCTTATATCCCCGACATAAAAACACATAAGGGGGGACCCTTATATCTCCAACATAAAAACACATAAGGGGGGACCCTTATATCCGGGACATAAAAACACATAAGGGGGGACACTTATATCCGGGACATAAAAACACATAAGGGGGGACCCTTATATCCCCGACATAAAAACATATAAGGGGGGACCCTTATATCCGGGACATAAAAACACAAAGGGGGGACCCTTATATCCGGGACATAAAAACACATAAGGGGGGACCCTTATATCCCCGACATAAAAACACATAAGGGGGGGGCCTTATATCCGGGACATGAAACACATAATGGGCAGACCCTTATATCCGGGACATGAAACACATAAGGGGGGACCCTTATATCCCCGACATAAAAACACATAAGGGGGGACCCTTATATCTCCAACATAAAAACACATAAGGGGGGACCCTTATATCCGGGACATAAAAACACATAAGGGGGGACCCTTATATCCGGAACATAAAAACACATAAGGGGGGACCCTTATATCCCCGACATAAAAACACATAAGGGGGGACCCTTATATCCGGGACATAAAAACACATAAGGGGGGACCCTTATATCCGGGACATAAAAACACATAAGGGGGGACCCTTATATCCGGGACATAAAAACACATAAGGGGGGACCCTTATATCCGGGACATAAAAACACATAAGGGGGGACCCTTATATCCGGGACATAAAAACACATAAGGGGGGACCCTTATATCACCGACATAAAAACACATAAGGGGGGACCCTTAT
Organism: Hyperolius riggenbachi; assembly: GCF_040937935.1. NCBI lineage: Eukaryota > Metazoa > Chordata > Amphibia > Anura > Hyperoliidae > Hyperolius > Hyperolius riggenbachi. The sequence continues at coordinate 432,880,428 of NC_090648.1, forward strand.
ATCCGGGACATAAAAACACATGAGGGGGGACCCTTATATCCGGGACATAAGAACACATAAGGGGGGGACTCTTATATCCGGGACATAAAAACACATAAGGGGGGACCCTTATATCCGGGACATAAAAACACATAAGGGGGGACCCTTATATCCGGGACATAAAAACACATAAGGGGCAGACCCTTATATCCCCGACATAAAAACACATAAGAGGGGACCCTTATATCCCCGACATAAAAACACATAAGGGGGGACCCTTATATCCCCGACATAAAAACACATAAGGGGGGACCCTTATATCCCCGACATAAAAACACATAAGGGGGGACCCTTATATCCCCGACATAAAAACACATAAGGGGGGACCCTTATATCCCCGACATAAAAACAGATAAGGGGGGACCCTTATATCCGGGACATAAAAACACATAAGCGGGGACCCTTATATCCGGGACATGAAACACATAATGGGCAGTCCCTTATATCCGGGACATGAAACACATAAGGGGGGACCCTTTTATCCCCGACATAAAAACCCATAAGGGGGGACCCTTATATCCCCGACATAAAAACACATAAGGGGGGACCCTTATATCCCCCACATAAAAACACTTAAGGAGGACCCTTATATCCGGGACATAAAAACTTATAAGGGGGGACCCTTATATCCGGGACATAAAAACACATAAGGGGGGACCCTTATATCCGGGAAATGAAACACATAATAGGCAGACCCTTATATCCGGGACATGAAACACATAAGGGGGGACCCTTATATCCCCGACATAAAAACACATAAGGGGGGACCCTTATATCCGGAACATAAAAACACATAAGGGGGGACCCTTATATCCCCGACATAAAAACACATAAGGGGGGACCCTTATATCCGGGACATGAAAAACTTATAAGGGGGGACCCTTATATCCGCCACATAAAAACACATAAGGGGGGACCCTTATATCCCCGACATAAAAACACATAAGGGGGGGCCCTTATATCCGGGACATGAAACACATAATGGGCAGACCCTTATATCCGGGACATGAAACACATAAGGGGGGACCCTTATATCCCCGACATAAAAACACATAAGGGGGGACCCTTATATCTCCAACATAAAAACACATAAGGGGGGACCCTTATATCCGGGACATAAAAACACATAAGGGGGGACCCTTATATCCGGAACATAAAAACACATAAGGGGGGACCCTTATATCCCCGACATAAAAACACATAAGGGGGGACCCTTATATCCGGGACATAAAAACACATAAGGGGGGACCCTTATATCCAGGACATAAAAACACATAAGGGGGGACCCTTATATCCGGGACATAAAAACACATAAGGGGGGACCCTTATATCCCCGACATAAAAACACATAAGGGGGGACCCTTATATCCCCGACATAAAAACACATAAGGGGGGACCCTTATATCCGGGACATAAAAACACATAAGGGGGGACCCTTATATCCGGGACATAAAAACACATAAGGGGGGGACTCTTATATCCGGGACATAAAAACACATAAGGGGGGACCCTTATATCCGGGACATAAAAACACATAAGGGGGGACCCTTATATCCCCGACATAAAAACACATAAGGGGGACCCTTATATCCGGGACATAAAAACACATAAGGGGGGACCCTTATATCCGGGACATAAAAACACATAAGGGGGGGACTCTTATATCCGGGACATAAAAACACATAAGGGGGACCCTTATATCCCCGACATAAAAACACATAAGGGGGGACCCTTATATCCGGGACATGAAAACACATAAGGGGGGACCCTTATATCCCCGACATAAAAACACATAAGGGGGGGCCCTTATATCCGGGACATGAAACACATAATGGGCAGACCCTTATATCCGGGACATGAAACACATAAGGGGGGACCCTTATATCCCCGACATAAAAACACATAAGGGGGGACCCTTATATCCGGGACATAAAAACTTATAAGGGGGGACTCTTATATCCGGGACATAAAAAAACATAAGGGGGGACCCTTATATCCGGGACATTAAACACATAATAGGCAGACCCTTATATCCGGGACATGAGACACATAAGGGGGGACCCTTATATCCGGGACATAAAAACACATAAGGGGGGACCCTTATATCCGGGACATAAAAACACATAAGGGGGGACCCTTATATCCCCGACATAAAAACATATAAGGGGGGACCCTTATATCCGGGACATAAAAACACAAAGGGGGGACCCTTATATCCGGGACATAAAAACACATAAGGGGGGACCCTTATATCCCCGACATAAAAACACATAAGGGGGGACCCTTATATCCGGGACATAAAAACACATAAGGGGGGACCCTTATATCCGGGACATAAAAACACATAAGGGGGGACACTTATATCCCCGACATAAAAACACATAAGGGGGGGCCCTTATATCCGGGACATGAAACACATAATGGGCAGACCCTTATATCCGGGACATGAAACACATAAGGGGGGACCCTTATATCCCCGACATAAAAACACATAAGGGGGGACCCTTATATCCGGGACATGAAACACATAATGGGCAGACCCTTATATCCGGGACATGAAACACATAATGGGAAGACCCTTATATCCGGGACATGAAACACATAATAGGCAGACCCTTATATCCGGGACATGAAAAACATAAGGGGGGACCCTTATACCTCCGACATAAAAACACATAAGGGGGGACCCTTATATACCCGACATAAAAACACATAAGGGGGGACCCTTATATCCCCGACATAAAAACACATAAGGGGTGATCTTTATATCCCCGACATAAAAACACATAAGGGGGGACCCTTATATCCCCGACATAAAAACACATAAGGGGGGACCCTTATATCTCCAACATAAAAACACATAAGGGGGGACCCTTATATCCGGGACATAAAAACACATAAGGGGGGACACTTATATCCGGGACATAAAAACACATAAGGGGGGACCCTTATATCCCCGACATAAAAACATATAAGGGGGGACCCTTATATCCGGGACATAAAAACACAAAGGGGGGACCCTTATATCCGGGACATAAAAACACATAAGGGGGGACCCTTATATCCCCGACATAAAAACACATAAGGGGGGACCCTTATATCCGGGACATAAAAACACATAAGGGGGGACCCTTATATCCCCGACATAAAAACACATAAGGGGGGGACCCTTATATCCCCGACATAAAAACACATAAGGGGGGACCCTTATATCCCCGACATAAAAACACATAAGGGGGGACCCTTATATCCGGGACATAAAAACACATAAGGGGGGACCCTTATATCCGCCACATAAAAACACATAAGGGGGGACACTTATATCCCCGACATAAAAACACATAAGGGGGGGCCCTTATATCCGGGACATGAAACACATAATGGGCAGACCCTTATATCCGGGACATGAAACACATAAGGGGGGACCCTTATATCCCCGACATAAAAACACATAAGGGGGGACCCTTATATCCGGGACATAAAAACTTATTAGGGGGGACTCTTATATCCGGGACATAAAAAAACATAAGGGGGGACCCTTATATCCGGGACATTAAACACATAATAGGCAGACCCTTATATCCGGGACATGAGACACATAAGGGGGGACCCTTATATCCGGGACATAAAAACACATAAGGGGGGACCCTTATATCCGGGACATAAAAACACATAAGGGGGGACCCTTATATCCCCGACATAAAAACATATAAGGGGGGACCCTTATATCCGGGACATAAAAACACAAAGGGGGGACCCTTATATCCGGGACATAAAAACACATAAGGGGGGACCCTTATATCCCCGACATAAAAACACATAAGGGGGGACCCTTATATCCGGGACATGAAAACACATAAGGGGGGACCCTTATATCCGGGACATAAAAACACATAAGGGGGGACACTTATATCCCCGACATAAAAACACATAAGGGGGGGCCCTTATATCCGGGACATGAAACACATAATGGGCAGACCCTTATATCCGGGACATGAAACACATAAGGGGGGACCCTTATATCCCCGACATAAAAACACATAAGGGGGGACCCTTATATCCGCCACATAAAAACACATAAGGGGGGACACTTATATCCCCGACATAAAAACACATAAGGGGGGACCCTTATATCCGGGACATAAAAACTTATAAGGGGGGACCCTTATATCCGGGACATAAAAAAACATAAGGGGGGACCCTTATATCCCCGACATAAAAACACATAAGGGGGGACCCTTATATCCCCAACATAAAAACACATAAGGGGGGACCCTTATATCCGGGACATAAAATAACATAAGCGGGGACCCTTATATCCGGGAAATGAAACACATAATGGGCAGACCCTTATATCCGGGACATGAAACACATAAGGGGGGACCCTTTTATCCCCGACATAAAAACCCATAAGGGGGGACCCTTATATCCCCGACATAAAAACACATAAGGGGGGACCCTTATATCCCCCACATAAAAACACTTAAGGGGGACCCTTATATCCGGGACATAAAAACTTATAAGGGGGGACCCTTATATCCGGGACATAAAAACACATAAGGGGGGACCCTTATATCCGGGACATGAAACACATAATAGGCAGACCCTTATATCCGGGACATGAAACACATAAGGGGGGACCCTTATATCCCCGACATAAAAACACATAAGGGGGGACCCTTATATCCGGGACATAAAAACAAATAAGGGGGGACTCTTATATCCGGGACATAAAAACACATAAGGGGGGACCCTTATATCCCCAACATAAAAACACATAAGGGGGGACCCTTATATCCGGGACATAAAAACACATAAGGGGGGACCCTTATATCCCCGACATAAAAACACATAAGGGGGGACCCTTATATCCGGGACATAAAAACACATAAGGGGGGACCCTTATATCCCCGACATAAAAACACATAAGGGGGGACCCTTATATCCCCGACATAAAAACACGTAAGGGGGTACCCTTATATCCGGGACATAAAAACACATAAGGGGGGACCCTTATATCCCCGACATAAAAACACATAAGGGGGGACCCTTATATCCGGGACATAAAAACACATAAGGGGGGACCCTTATATCCGGGACATAAAAACACATAAGGGGGGACCCTTATATCCCCGACATAAAAACACATAAGGGGGGACCCTTATATCCGGGACATAAAAACACATAAGGGGGGACCCTTATATCCCCGACATAAAAACACATAAGGGGGGACCCTTATATCCGGGACATAAAAACACATAAGGGGGGACCCTTAAATCCCCGACATAAAAACACATAAGGGGGGACCCTTATATCCCCGACATAAAAACACATAAGGGGGGACCCTTATATCCCCCACATAAAAACACATAAGGGGGGACCCTTATATCCCCGACATAAAAACACGTAAGGGGGGACCCTTATATCCCCGACATAAAAACACATAAGGGGGGACCCTTATATCCCCGACATAAAAACACATAAGGGGGGACCCTTATATCCGGGACATAAAAACACATAAGGGGGGACCCTTATATCCGGGACATGAAACACATAATGGGCAGACCCTTATATCTGGGACATGAAACACATAATGGGCAGACCCTTATATCCGGGACATGAAACACATAATAGGCAGACCCTTATATCCGGAACATGAAACACATAAGGGGGGACCCTTATATCCGGGACATAAAAACACATAAGGGGGGACCCTTATATCCCCGACATAAAAACACATAAGGGGGGACCCTTATATCCGGGACATAAAAACACATAAGGGGGGACCCTTATATACCCGACATAAAAACACATAAGGGGGGACCCTTATATCCGGGACATAAAAACACATAAGGTGGGACCCTTATATCCCCGACATAAAAACACATAAGGGGGGACCTTTATATCCCCGACATAAAAACACATAAGGGGGGACCCTTATATCCCCGACATAAAAACACATAAGGGAGGACCCTTATATCCGGGACATAAAAACACATAAGGGGGGACCCTTATATCCGCCACATAAAAACACATAAGGGGGGACCCTTATATCCCCGACATAAAAACACATAAGGGGGGACCCTTATATCCCCGACATAAAAACACATAAGGGGGGACCCTTATATCTGGGACATAAAAACACATAAGGGGGGACCCTTATATCCGCCACATAAAAACACATAAGGGGGGACACTTATATCCCCGACATAAAAACACATAAGGGGGGACCCTTATATCCGGGACATAAAAACTTATAAGGGGGGACCCTTATATCCGGGACATAAAAAAACATAAGGGGGGACCCTTATATCCCCGACATAAAAACACATAAGGGGGGACCCTTATATCCCCAACATAAAAACACATAAGGGGGGACCCTTATATCCGGGACATAAAATAACATAAGCGGGGACCCTTATATCCGGGAAATGAAACACATAATGGGCAGACCCTTATATCCGGGACATGAAACACATAAGGGGGGACCCTTTTATCCCCGACATAAAAACCCATAAGGGGGGACCCTTATATCCCCGACATAAAAACACATAAGGGGGGACCCTTATATCCCCCACATAAAAACACTTAAGGGGGACCCTTATATCCGGGACATAAAAACTTATAAGGGGGGACCCTTATATCCGGGACATAAAAACACATAAGGGGGGACCCTTATATCCGGGACATGAAACACATAATAGGCAGACCCTTATATCCGGGACATGAAACACATAAGGGGGGACCCTTATATCCCCGACATAAAAACACATAAGGGGGGACCCTTATATCCGGGACATAAAAACAAATAAGGGGGGACTCTTATATCCGGGACATAAAAACACATAAGGGGGGACCCTTATATCCCCAACATAAAAACACATAAGGGGGGACCCTTATATCCGGGACATAAAAACACATAAGGGGGGACCCTTATATCCCCGACATAAAAACACATAAGGGGGGACCCTTATATCCGGGACATAAAAACACATAAGGGGGGACCCTTATATCCCCGACATAAAAACACATAAGGGGGGACCCTTATATCCCCGACATAAAAACACGTAAGGGGGTACCCTTATATCCGGGACATAAAAACACATAAGGGGGGACCCTTATATCCCCGACATAAAAACACATAAGGGGGGACCCTTATATCCGGGACATAAAAACACATAAGGGGGGACCCTTATATCCGGGACATAAAAACACATAAGGGGGGACCCTTATATCCCCGACATAAAAACACATAAGGGGGGACCCTTATATCCGGGACATAAAAACACATAAGGGGGGACCCTTATATCCCCGACATAAAAACACATAAGGGGGGACCCTTATATCCGGGACATAAAAACACATAAGGGGGGACCCTTAAATCCCCGACATAAAAACACATAAGGGGGGACCCTTATATCCCCCACATAAAAACACATAAGGGGGGACCCTTATATCCCCGACATAAAAACACGTAAGGGGGGACCCTTATATCCCCGACATAAAAACACATAAGGGGGGACCCTTATATCCCCGACATAAAAACACATAAGGGGGGACCCTTATATCCGGGACATAAAAACACATAAGGGGGGACCCTTATATCCGGGACATGAAACACATAATGGGCAGACCCTTATATCTGGGACATGAAACACATAATGGGCAGACCCTTATATCCGGGACATGAAACACATAATAGGCAGACCCTTATATCCGGAACATGAAACACATAAGGGGGGACCCTTATATCCGGGACATAAAAACACATAAGGGGGGACCCTTATATCCCCGACATAAAAACACATAAGGGGGGACCCTTATATCCGGGACATAAAAACACATAAGGGGGGACCCTTATATCCGGGACATAAAAACACATAAGGTGGGACCCTTATATCCGGGACATGAAACAGATAATGGGCAGACCCTTATATCCGGGACATGAAACACATAAGGGGGGACCCTTATATCCCCGACATAAAAACCCATAAGGGGGGACCCTTATATCCCCGACATAAAAACACATAAGGGGGGACCCTTATATCCCCCACATAAAAACACTTAAGGGGGACCCTTATATCCGGGACATAAAAACTTATAAGGGGGGACCCTTATATCCGGGACATAAAAACACATAAGGGGGGACCCTTATATCCGGGACATGAAACACATAATAGGCAGACCCTTATATCCGGGACATGAAACACATAAGGGGGGACCCTTATATCCCCGACATAAAAACACATAAGGGGGGACCCTTATATCCGGAACATAAAAACACATAAGGGGGGACCCTTATATCCCCGACATAAAAACACATAAGGGGGGACCCTTATATCCGGGACATAAAAACACATAAGGGGGGACCCTTACATCCCCGACATAAAAACACATAAGGAAGGACCCTTATATCCCCGACATAAAACACATAAGGGGGGACCCTTATATCCCCGACATAAAAACACATAAGGGGGGACCCTTATATCCCCGACATAAAAACACGTAAGGGGGGACCCTTATATCCCCGACATAAAAACACATAAGGGGGGACCCTTATATCCGGGACATAAAAACACATAAGGGGGGACCCTTATATCCGGGACATAAAACACATAATGGGCAGACCCTTATATCCGGGACATGAAACACATAAGGGGGGACCCTTATATCCCCGACATAAAAATATATAAGGGGGGACCCTTATATCCCCGACATAAAAACACATAAGGGGGGACCCTTATATCCGGGACATAAAACACATAATAGGCAGACAATTATATCTGGGACATAAAAACACATAAGGGGGGACCCTTATATCCGGGACATAAAAACACATAAGGGGGGACCCTTATATCCCCGACATAAAAACACATAAGGGGGGACCCTTATATCCCCGACATAAAAACACATAAGGGGGGACCCTTATATCCCCGACATAAAAACACGTAAGGGGGGACCCTTATATCCCCGACATAAAAACACATAAGGGGGGACCCTTATATCCCCGACATAAAAACACATAAGGGGGGACCCTTATATCCGGGACATAAAAACACATAAGGGGGGACCCTTATATCCGGGACATGAAACACATAATGGGCAGACCCTTATATCTGGGACATGAAACACATAATGGGCAGACCCTTATATCCGGGACATGAAACACATAATAGGCAGACCCTTATATCCGGAACATGAAACACATAAGGGGGGACCCTTATATCCCCGACATAAAAACACATAAGGGGTGATCCTTATATCCCCGACATAAAAACACATAAGGGGGGACCCTTATATCCGGGACATAAAAACACATAAGGGGGGACCCTTATATCCCCGACATAAAAACACATAAGGGGGACCCTTATATCCCCGACATAAAAACACGTAAGGGGGGACCCTTATATAGCCGACATAAAAACACATAAGGGGGGACCCTTATATCCGGGACATAAAAACACATAAGGTGGGACCCTTATATCCGGGACATGAAACAGATAATGGGCAGACCCTTATATCCGGGACATGAAACACATAAGGGGGGACCCTTTTATCCCCGACATAAAAACCCATAAGGGGGGACCCTTATATCCCCGACATAAAAACACATAAGGGGGGACCCTTATATCCCCCACATAAAAACACTTAAGGGGGACCCTTATATCCGGGACATAAAAACTTATAAGGGGGGACCCTTATATCCGGGACATAAAAACACATAAGGGGGGACCCTTATATCCGGGACATGAAACACATAATAGGCAGACCCTTATATCCGGGACATGAAACACATAAGGGGGGACCCTTATATCCCCGACATAAAAACACATAAGGGGGGACCCTTATATCCGGAACATAAAAACACATAAGGGGGGACCCTTATATCCCCGACATAAAAACACATAAGGGGGGACCCTTATATCCGGGACATAAAAACACATAAGGGGGGACCCTTACATCCCCGACATAAAAACACATAAGGAAGGACCCTTATATCCCCGACATAAAAACACATAAGGGGGGACCCTTATATCCCCGACATAAAAACACATAAGGGGGGACCCTTATATCCCCGACATAAAAACACATAAGGGGGGACCCTTATATCCGGGACATAAAAACACATAAGGGGGGACCCTTATATCCGGGACATGAAACACATAATGGGCAGACCCTTATATCCGGGACATGAAACACATAAGGGGGGACACTTATATCCCCGACATAAAAACATATAAGGGGGGACCCTTATATCCCCGACATAAAAACACATAAGGGGGGACCCTTATATCCGGGACATAAAACACATAATAGGCAGACAATTATATCTGGGACATGAAACACATAAGGGGGGACCCTTATATCCGGGACATAAAAACACATAAGGGGGGACCCTTATATCCGGGACATAAAAACACATAAGGGGGGACTCTTACATCCCCGACATAAAAACACATAAGGGGGGACCCTTATATCCCCGACATAAAAACACATAAGGGGGGACCCTTATATCCCCGACATAAAAACACATAAGGGGGCCCCTTATATCCGGGACATAAAAACACATAAGGGGGGACCCTTATATCCACCACATAAAAACACATAAGGGGGGACCCTTATATCCGGGACATGAAACACATAATGGGCAGACCCTTATATCCGGGACATGAAACACATAAGGGGGGACCCTTTTATCCGGGACATGAAACACATAAGGGGGGACCCTTTTATCCCCGACATAAAAACCCATAAGGGGGGACCCTTATATCCCCGACATAAAAACACATAAGGGGGGACCCTTATATCCCCCACATAAAAACACTTAAGAAGGACCCTTATATCCAGGACATAAAAACTTATAAGGGGGGACCCTTATATCCGGGACATAAAAACACATAAGGGGGGACCCTTATATCCGGGACATGAAACACATAATAGGCAGACCCTTATATCCGGGACATGAAACACATAAGGGGGGACCCTTATATCCCCGACATAAAAACACATAAGGGGGGACCCTTATATCCGGGACATGAAAAACTTATAAGGGGGGACCCTTATATCCGCCACATAAAAACACATAAGGGGGGACCCTTATATCCCCGACATAAAAACACATAAGGGGGGGCCCTTATATCCGGGACATGAAACACATAATGGGCAGACCCTTATATCCGGGACATGAAACACATAAGGGGGGACCCTTATATCCGGGACATAAAAACACATAAGGGGGGACCCTTATATCTCCAACATAAAAACACATAAGGGGGGACCCTTATATCCGGGACATAAAAACACATAAGGGGGGACCCTTATATCCGGGACATAAAAACACATAAGGGGGGACCCTTATATCCGGGACATTAAAACACATAAGGGGGGACCCTTATATCTGGGACATAAAAACACATAAGGGGGGACCCTTATATCCCCGACATAAAAACACATAAGGGGGGACCCTTATATCCGGGACATAAAAACACATAAGGGGGGACCCTTATATCCCCGACATAAAAACACATAAGGGGGGACCCTTATATCCGGGACATAAAAACACATAAGGGGGGACCCTTATATCCGGGACATAAAAACACATAAGGGGGGGACTCTTATATCCGGGACATAAAAACACATAAGGGTGGACCCTTATATCCCCGACATAAAAACACATAAGGGGGGACCCTTATATCCCCGACATAAAAACACATAAGGGGGGACCCTTATATCCCCGACATAAAAACACGTAAGGGGGGACCCTTATATCCCCAACATAAAAACACATAAGGGGGGACCCTTATATCCCCGACATAAAAACACGTAAGGGGGGACCCTTATATCCCCGACATAAAAACACATAAGGGGGGACCCTTATATCCGGGACATAAAAACACATAAGGGGGGACCCTTATATCCGGGACATGAAACACATAAGGGGGGACCCTTATATCCGGGACATAAAAACACATAAGGGGGGACCCTTATATCCGGGACATAAAAACACATAAGGGGGGACCCTTATACCGGGACAAAAAACACATAAGGAGGGACCCTTATATCCGGGACATAAAAACACATAAGGGGGGACCCTTATATCCCCGACATAAAAACACATAAGGGGGGACCCTTATATCCCCGACATTAAAACACATAAGGGGGGACCCTTATATACGGGACATAAAAACACATAAGGGGGGACCCTTATATCCGGGACATAAAAACACATAAGGGGGGACCCTTACATCCCCGACATAAAAACACATAAGGGGGGACCCTTATATCCCCGACATAAAAACACATAAGGGGGGACCCTTATATCCCCGACATAAAAACACATAAGGGGGCCCCTTATATCCGGGACATAAAAACACATAAGGGGGGACCCTTATATCTGGGACATAAAAACTGATAAGGGGGGACCCTTATATCCCCAACATAAAAACACATAAGGGGGGACCCTTATATCCGGGACATAAAAACACATAAGGGGGGACCCTTATATCCCCGACATAAAAACACATAAGGGGGGACCCTTATATCCCCGACATAAAAACACATAAGGGGGGACCCTTATATCCCCGACATAAAAACACGTAAGGGGGGACCCTTATATCCCCGACATAAAAACACATAAGGGGGGACCCTTATATCTGGGACATAAAAACACATAAGGGGGGACCCTTATATCCGGGACATGAAACACATAATGGGCAGACCCTTATATCCGGGACATGAAACACATAATGGGCAGACCCTTATATCCGGGACATGAAACACATAATAGGCAGACCCTTATATCCGGGACATGAAAAACATAAGGGGGGACCCTTATATCCCCGACATAAAAACACATAAGGGGGGACCCTTATATCCGGGACATGAAACACATAATAGGCAGACCCTTATATCCGGGACATGAAACACATAAGGGGGGACCCTTATATCCCCGACATAAAAACACATAAGGGGGGACCCTTATAACCGGGACATAAAAACAAATAAGGGGGGACCCTTATATCCCCGACATAAAAACACACAAGGGGGGACCCTTGTATCCCCGACATAAAAACACATAAGGGGGGACCCTTATATCCCCGACATAAAAACACATAAGGGGGGACCCTTATATCCCCGACATAAAAACACATAAGGGGGGGCCCTTATATCCGGGACATGAAACACATAATGGGCAGACCCTTATATCCGGGACATGAAACACATAAGGGGGGACCCTTATATCCCCGACATAAAAACACATAAGGGGGGACCCTTATATCAGGGACATGAAACACATAATGGGCAGACCCTTATATCCGGGACATGAAACACATAATGGGAAGACCCTTATATCCGGGACATGAAACACATAATAGGCAGACCCTTATATCCGGGACATGAAAAACATAAGGGGGGACCCTTATACCTCCGACATAAAAACACATAAGGGGGGACCCTTATATACCCGACATAAAAACACATAAGGGGGGACCCTTATATCCCCTACATAAAAACACATAAGGGGTGATCTTTATATCCCCGACATAAAAACACATAAGGGGGGACCCTTATATCCCCGACATAAAAACACATAAGGGGGGACCCTTATATCTCCAACATAAAAACACATAAGGGGGGACCCTTATATCCGGGACATAAAAACACATAAGGGGGGACACTTATATCCGGGACATAAAAACACATAAGGGGGGACCCTTATATCCCCGACATAAAAACATATAAGGGGGGACCCTTATATCCGGGACATAAAAACACAAAGGGGGGACCCTTATATCCGGGACATAAAAACACATAAGGGGGGACCCTTATATCCCCGACATAAAAACACATAAGGGGGGACCCTTATATCCGGGACATAAAAACACATAAGGGGGGACCCTTATATCCGGGACATGAAACACATAATGGGCAGACCCTTATATCCGGGACATGAAACACATAATGGGAAGACCCTTATATCCGGGACATGAAACACATAATAGGCAGACCCTTATATCCGGGACATGAAAAACATAAGGGGGGACCCTTATACCTCCGACATAAAAACACATAAGGGGGGACCCTTATATACCCGACATAAAAACACATAAGGGGGGACCCTTATATCCCCGACATAAAAACACATAAGGGGTGATCTTTATATCCCCGACATAAAAACACATAAGGGGGGACCCTTATATCCCCGACATAAAAACACATAAGGGAGGACCCTTATATCTCCAACATAAAAACACATAAGGGGGGACCCTTATATCCGGGACATAAAAACACATAAGGGGGGACACTTATATCCGGGACATAAAAACACATAAGGGGGGACCCTTATATCCCCGACATAAAAACATATAAGGGGGGACCCTTATATCCGGGACATAAAAACACAAAGGGGGGACCCTTATATCCGGGACATAAAAACACATAAGGGGGGACCCTTATATCCCCGACATAAAAACACATAAGGGGGGACCCTTATATCCGGGACATAAAAACACATAAGGGGGGACCCTTATATCCCCGACATAAAAACACATAAGGGGGGGACCCTTATATCCCCGACATAAAAACACATAAGGGGGGACCCTTATATCCCCGACATAAAAACACATAAGGGGGGACCCTTATATCCGGGACATAAAAACACATAAGGGGGACCCTTATATCCGCCACATAAAAACACATAAGGGGGGACACATATCCCCGACATAAAAACACATAAGGGGGGGCCCTTATATCCGGGACATGAAACACATAATGGGCAGACCCTTATATCCGGGACATGAAACACATAAGGGGGGACCCTTATATCCCCGACATAAAAACACATAAGGGGGGACCCTTATATCCGGGACATAAAAACTTATAAGGGGGGACTCTTATATCCGGGACATAAAAAAACATAAGGGGGGACCCTTATATCCGGGACATTAAACACATAATAGGCAGACCCTTATATCCGGGACATGAGACACATAAGGGGGGACCCTTATATCCGGGACATAAAAACACATAAGGGGGGACCCTTATATCCGGGACATAAAAACACATAAGGGGGGACCCTTATATCCCCGACATAAAAACATATAAGGGGGGACCCTTATATCCGGGACATAAAAACACAAGGGGGGGACCCTTATATCCGGGACATAAAAACACATAAGGGGGGACCCTTATATCCCCGACATAAAAACACATAAGGGGGGGGCCTTATATCCGGGACATGAAACACATAATGGGCAGACCCTTATATCCGGGACATGAAACACATAAGGGGGGACCCTTATATCCCCGACATAAAAACACATAAGGGGGGACCCTTATATCTCCAACATAAAAACACATAAGGGGGGACCCTTATATCCGGGACATAAAAACACATAAGGGGGGACCCTTATATCCGGAACATAAAAACACATAAGGGGGGACCCTTATATCCCCGACATAAAAACACATAAGGGGGGACCCTTATATCCGGGACATAAAAACACATAAGGGGGGACCCTTATATCCGGGACATAAAAACACATAAGGGGGGACCCTTATATCCGGGACATAAAAACACATAAGGGGGGACCCTTATATCCGGGACATAAAAACACATAAGGGGGGACCCTTATATCCGGGACATAAAAACACATAAGGGGGGACCCTTATATCACCGACATAAAAACACATAAGGGGGGACCCTTATATCCGGGACATAAAAACACATGAGGGGGGACCCTTATATCCGGGACATAAGAACACATAAGGGGGGGACTCTTATATCCGGGACATAAAAACACATAAGGGGGGACCCTTATATCCGGGACATAAAAACACATAAGGGGGGACCCTTATATCCGGGACATAAAAACACATAAGGGGCAGACCCTTATATCCCCGACATAAAAACACATAAGAGGGGACCCTTATATCCCCGACATAAAAACACATAAGGGGGGACCCTTATATCCCCGACATAAAAACACATAAGGGGGGACCCTTATATCCCCGACATAAAAACACATAAGGGGGGACCCTTATATCCCCGACATAAAAACACATAAGGGGGGACCCTTATATCCCCGACATAAAAACAGATAAGGGGGGACCCTTATATCCGGGACATAAAAACACATAAGCGGGGACCCTTATATCCGGGACATGAAACACATAATGGGCAGTCCCTTATATCCGGGACATGAAACACATAAGGGGGGACCCTTTTATCCCCGACATAAAAACCCATAAGGGGGGACCCTTATATCCCCGACATAAAAACACATAAGGGGGGACCCTTATATCCCCCACATAAAAACACTTAAGGAGGACCCTTATATCCGGGACATAAAAACTTATAAGGGGGGACCCTTATATCCGGGACATAAAAACACATAAGGGGGGACCCTTATATCCGGGAAATGAAACACATAATAGGCAGACCCTTATATCCGGGACATGAAACACATAAGGGGGGACCCTTATATCCCCGACATAAAAACACATAAGGGGGGACCCTTATATCCGGAACATAAAAACACATAAGGGGGGACCCTTATATCCCCGACATAAAAACACATAAGGGGGGACCCTTATATCCGGGACATGAAAAACTTATAAGGGGGGACCCTTATATCCGCCACATAAAAACACATAAGGGGGGACCCTTATATCCCCGACATAAAAACACATAAGGGGGGGCCCTTATATCCGGGACATGAAACACATAATGGGCAGACCCTTATATCCGGGACATGAAACACATAAGGGGGGACCCTTATATCCCCGACATAAAAACACATAAGGGGGGACCCTTATATCTCCAACATAAAAACACATAAGGGGGGACCCTTATATCCGGGACATAAAAACACATAAGGGGGGACCCTTATATCCGGAACAGAAAAACACATAAGGGGGGACCCTTATATCCCCGACATAAAAACACATAAGGGGGGACCCTTATATCCGGGACATAAAAACACATAAGGGGGGACCCTTATATCCAGGACATAAAAACACATAAGGGGGGACCCTTATATCCGGGACATAAAAACACATAAGGGGGGACCCTTATATCCCCGACATAAAAACACATAAGGGGGGACCCTTATATCCCCGACATAAAAACACATAAGGGGGGACCCTTATATCCGGGACATAAAAACACATAAGGGGGGACCCTTATATCCGGGACATAAAAACACATAAGGGGGGGACTCTTATATCCGGGACATAAAAACACATAAGGGGGGACCCTTATATCCGGGACATAAAAACACATAAGGGGGGACCCTTATATCCCCGACATAAAAACACATAAGGGGGACCCTTATATCCGGGACATAAAAACACATAAGGGGGGACCCTTATATCCGGGACATAAAAACACATAAGGGGGGGACTCTTATATCCGGGACATAAAAACACATAAGGGGGACCCTTATATCCCCGACATAAAAACACATAAGGGGGGACCCTTATATCCGGGACATGAAAACACATAAGGGGGGACCCTTATATCCCCGACATAAAAACACATAAGGGGGGGCCCTTATATCCGGGACATGAAACACATAATGGGCAGACCCTTATATCCGGGACATGAAACACATAAGGGGGGACCCTTATATCCCCGACATAAAAACACATAAGGGGGGACCCTTATATCCGGGACATAAAAACTTATAAGGGGGGACTCTTATATCCGGGACATAAAAAAACATAAGGGGGGACCCTTATATCCGGGACATTAAACACATAATAGGCAGACCCTTATATCCGGGACATGAGACACATAAGGGGGGACCCTTATATCCGGGACATAAAAACACATAAGGGGGGACCCTTATATCCGGGACATAAAAACACATAAGGGGGGACCCTTATATCCCCGACATAAAAACATATAAGGGGGGACCCTTATATCCGGGACATAAAAACACAAAGGGGGGACCCTTATATCCGGGACATAAAAACACATAAGGGGGGACCCTTATATCCCCGACATAAAAACACATAAGGGGGGACCCTTATATCCGGGACATAAAAACACATAAGGGGGGACCCTTATATCCGGGACATAAAAACACATAAGGGGGGACACTTATATCCCCGACATAAAAACACATAAGGGGGGGCCCTTATATCCGGGACATGAAACACATAATGGGCAGACCCTTATATCCGGGACATGAAACACATAAGGGGGGACCCTTATATCCCCGACATAAAAACACATAAGGGGGGACCCTTATATCCGGGACATGAAACACATAATGGGCAGACCCTTATATCCGGGACATGAAACACATAATGGGAAGACCCTTATATCCGGGACATGAAACACATAATAGGCAGACCCTTATATCCGGGACATGAAAAACATAAGGGGGGACCCTTATACCTCCGACATAAAAACACATAAGGGGGGACCCTTATATACCCGACATAAAAACACATAAGGGGGGACCCTTATATCCCCGACATAAAAACACATAAGGGGTGATCTTTATATCCCCGACATAAAAACACATAAGGGGGGACCCTTATATCCCCGACATAAAAACACATAAGGGGGGACCCTTATATCTCCAACATAAAAACACATAAGGGGGGACCCTTATATCCGGGACATAAAAACACATAAGGGGGGACACTTATATCCGGGACATAAAAACACATAAGGGGGGACCCTTATATCCCCGACATAAAAACATATAAGGGGGGACCCTTATATCCGGGACATAAAAACACAAAGGGGGGACCCTTATATCCGGGACATAAAAACACATAAGGGGGGACCCTTATATCCCCGACATAAAAACACATAAGGGGGGACCCTTATATCCGGGACATAAAAACACATAAGGGGGGACCCTTATATCCCCGACATAAAAACACATAAGGGGGGGACCCTTATATCCCCGACATAAAAACACATAAGGGGGGACCCTTATATCCCCGACATAAAAACACATAAGGGGGGACCCTTATATCCGGGACATAAAAACACATAAGGGGGGACCCTTATATCCGCCACATAAAAACACATAAGGGGGGACACTTATATCCCCGACATAAAAACACATAAGGGGGGGCCCTTATATCCGGGACATGAAACACATAATGGGCAGACCCTTATATCCGGGACATGAAACACATAAGGGGGGACCCTTATATCCCCGACATAAAAACACATAAGGGGGGACCCTTATATCCGGGACATAAAAACTTATTAGGGGGGACTCTTATATCCGGGACATAAAAAAACATAAGGGGGGACCCTTATATCCGGGACATTAAACACATAATAGGCAGACCCTTATATCCGGGACATGAGACACATAAGGGGGGACCCTTATATCCGGGACATAAAAACACATAAGGGGGGACCCTTATATCCGGGACATAAAAACACATAAGGGGGGACCCTTATATCCCCGACATAAAAACATATAAGGGGGGACCCTTATATCCGGGACATAAAAACACAAAGGGGGGACCCTTATATCCGGGACATAAAAACACATAAGGGGGGACCCTTATATCCCCGACATAAAAACACATAAGGGGGGACCCTTATATCCGGGACATAAAAACACATAAGGGGGGACCCTTATATCCGGGACATAAAAACACATAAGGGGGGACACTTATATCCCCGACATAAAAACACATAAGGGGGGGCCCTTATATCCGGGACATGAAACACATAATGGGCAGACCCTTATATCCGGGACATGAAACACATAAGGGGGGACCCTTATATCCCCGACATAAAAACACATAAGGGGGGACCCTTATATCCGCCACATAAAAACACATAAGGGGGGACACTTATATCCCCGACATAAAAACACATAAGGGGGGACCCTTATATCCGGGACATAAAAACTTATAAGGGGGGACCCTTATATCCGGGACATAAAAAAACATAAGGGGGGACCCTTATATCCCCGACATAAAAACACATAAGGGGGGACCCTTATATCCCCAACATAAAAACACATAAGGGGGGACCCTTATATCCGGGACATAAAATAACATAAGCGGGGACCCTTATATCCGGGAAATGAAACACATAATGGGCAGACCCTTATATCCGGGACATGAAACACATAAGGGGGGACCCTTTTATCCCCGACATAAAAACCCATAAGGGGGGACCCTTATATCCCCGACATAAAAACACATAAGGGGGGACCCTTATATCCCCCACATAAAAACACTTAAGGGGGACCCTTATATCCGGGACATAAAAACTTATAAGGGGGGACCCTTATATCCGGGACATAAAAACACATAAGGGGGGACCCTTATATCCGGGACATGAAACACATAATAGGCAGACCCTTATATCCGGGACATGAAACACATAAGGGGGGACCCTTATATCCCCGACATAAAAACACATAAGGGGGGACCCTTATATCCGGGACATAAAAACAAATAAGGGGGGACTCTTATATCCGGGACATAAAAACACATAAGGGGGGACCCTTATATCCCCAACATAAAAACACATAAGGGGGGACCCTTATATCCGGGACATAAAAACACATAAGGGGGGACCCTTATATCCCCGACATAAAAACACATAAGGGGGGACCCTTATATCCGGGACATAAAAACACATAAGGGGGGACCCTTATATCCCCGACATAAAAACACATAAGGGGGGACCCTTATATCCCCGACATAAAAACACGTAAGGGGGTACCCTTATATCCGGGACATAAAAACACATAAGGGGGGACCCTTATATCCCCGACATAAAAACACATAAGGGGGGACCCTTATATCCGGGACATAAAAACACATAAGGGGGGACCCTTATATCCGGGACATAAAAACACATAAGGGGGGACCCTTATATCCCCGACATAAAAACACATAAGGGGGGACCCTTATATCCGGGACATAAAAACACATAAGGGGGGACCCTTATATCCCCGACATAAAAACACATAAGGGGGGACCCTTATATCCGGGACATAAAAACACATAAGGGGGGACCCTTAAATCCCCGACATAAAAACACATAAGGGGGGACCCTTATATCCCCGACATAAAAACACATAAGGGGGGACCCTTATATCCCCCACATAAAAACACATAAGGGGGGACCCTTATATCCCCGACATAAAAACACGTAAGGGGGGACCCTTATATCCCCGACATAAAAACACATAAGGGGGGACCCTTATATCCCCGACATAAAAACACATAAGGGGGGACCCTTATATCCGGGACATAAAAACACATAAGGGGGGACCCTTATATCCGGGACATGAAACACATAATGGGCAGACCCTTATATCTGGGACATGAAACACATAATGGGCAGACCCTTATATCCGGGACATGAAACACATAATAGGCAGACCCTTATATCCGGAACATGAAACACATAAGGGGGGACCCTTATATCCGGGACATAAAAACACATAAGGGGGGACCCTTATATCCCCGACATAAAAACACATAAGGGGGGACCCTTATATCCGGGACATAAAAACACATAAGGGGGGACCCTTATATACCCGACATAAAAACACATAAGGGGGGACCCTTATATCCGGGACATAAAAACACATAAGGTGGGACCCTTATATCCCCGACATAAAAACACATAAGGGGGGACCTTTATATCCCCGACATAAAAACACATAAGGGGGGACCCTTATATCCCCGACATAAAAACACATAAGGGGGGACCCTTATATCCGGGACATAAAAACACATAAGGGGGGACCCTTATATCCGCCACATAAAAACACATAAGGGGGGACCCTTATATCCCCGACATAAAAACACATAAGGGGGGACCCTTATATCCCCGACATAAAAACACATAAGGGGGGACCCTTATATCTGGGACATAAAAACACATAAGGGGGGACCCTTATATCCGCCACATAAAAACACATAAGGGGGGACACTTATATCCCCGACATAAAAACACATAAGGGGGGACCCTTATATCCGGGACATAAAAACTTATAAGGGGGGACCCTTATATCCGGGACATAAAAAAACATAAGGGGGGACCCTTATATCCCCGACATAAAAACACATAAGGGGGGACCCTTATATCCCCAACATAAAAACACATAAGGGGGGACCCTTATATCCGGGACATAAAATAACATAAGCGGGGACCCTTATATCCGGGAAATGAAACACATAATGGGCAGACCCTTATATCCGGGACATGAAACACATAAGGGGGGACCCTTTTATCCCCGACATAAAAACCCATAAGGGGGGACCCTTATATCCCCGACATAAAAACACATAAGGGGGGACCCTTATATCCCCCACATAAAAACACTTAAGGGGGACCCTTATATCCGGGACATAAAAACTTATAAGGGGGGACCCTTATATCCGGGACATAAAAACACATAAGGGGGGACCCTTATATCCGGGACATGAAACACATAATAGGCAGACCCTTATATCCGGGACATGAAACACATAAGGGGGGACCCTTATATCCCCGACATAAAAACACATAAGGGGGGACCCTTATATCCGGGACATAAAAACAAATAAGGGGGGACTCTTATATCCGGGACATAAAAACACATAAGGGGGGACCCTTATATCCCCAACATAAAAACACATAAGGGGGGACCCTTATATCCGGGACATAAAAACACATAAGGGGGGACCCTTATATCCCCGACATAAAAACACATAAGGGGGGACCCTTATATCCGGGACATAAAAACACATAAGGGGGGACCCTTATATCCCCGACATAAAAACACATAAGGGGGGACCCTTATATCCCCGACATAAAAACACGTAAGGGGGTACCCTTATATCCGGGACATAAAAACACATAAGGGGGGACCCTTATATCCCCGACATAAAAACACATAAGGGGGGACCCTTATATCCGGGACATAAAAACACATAAGGGGGGACCCTTATATCCCCGACATAAAAACACATAAGGGGGGACCCTTATATCCCCGACATAAAAACACATAAGGGGGGACCCTTATATCCGGGACATAAAAACACATAAGGGGGGACCCTTATATCCCCGACATAAAAACACATAAGGGGGGACCCTTATATCCGGGACATAAAAACACATAAGGGGGGACCCTTAAATCCCCGACATAAAAACACATAAGGGGGGACCCTTATATCCCCGACATAAAAACACATAAGGGGGGACCCTTATATCCCCCACATAAAAACACATAAGGGGGGACCCTTATATCCCCGACATAAAAACACGTAAGGGGGGACCCTTATATCCCCGACATAAAAACACATAAGGGGGGACCCTTATATCCCCGACATAAAAACACATAAGGGGGGACCCTTATATCCCCGACATAAAAACACATAAGGGGGGACCCTTATATCCGGGACATGAAACACATAATGGGCAGACCCTTATATCTGGGACATGAAACACATAATGGGCAGACCCTTATATCCGGGACATGAAACACATAATAGGCAGACCCTTATATCCGGAACATGAAACACATAAGGGGGGACCCTTATATCCGGGACATAAAAACACATAAGGGGGGACCCTTATATCCCCGACATAAAAACACATAAGGGGGGACCCTTATATCCGGGACATAAAAACACATAAGGGGGGACCCTTTTATCCCCGACATAAAAACACATAAGGGGGACCCTTATATCCCCGACATAAAAACACGTAAGGGGGGACCCTTATATAGCCGACATAAAAACACATAAGGGGGGACCCTTATATCCGGGACATAAAAACACATAAGGTGGGACCCTTATATCCGGGACATGAAACAGATAATGGGCAGACCCTTATATCCGGGACATGAAACACATAAGGGGGGACCCTTATATCCCCGACATAAAAACCCATAAGGGGGGACCCTTATATCCCCGACATAAAAACACATAAGGGGGGACCCTTATATCCCCCACATAAAAACACTTAAGGGGGACCCTTATATCCGGGACATAAAAACTTATAAGGGGGGACCCTTATATCCGGGACATAAAAACACATAAGGGGGGACCCTTATATCCGGGACATGAAACACATAATAGGCAGACCCTTATATCCGGGACATGAAACACATAAGGGGGGACCCTTATATCCCCGACATAAAAACACATAAGGGGGGACCCTTATATCCGGAACATAAAAACACATAAGGGGGGACCCTTATATCCCCGACATAAAAACACATAAGGGGGGACCCTTATATCCGGGACATAAAAACACATAAGGGGGGACCCTTACATCCCCGACATAAAAACACATAAGGAAGGACCCTTATATCCCCGACATAAAACACATAAGGGGGGACCCTTATATCCCCGACATAAAAACACATAAGGGGGGACCCTTATATCCCCGACATAAAAACACGTAAGGGGGGACCCTTATATCCCCGACATAAAAACACATAAGGGGGGACCCTTATATCCGGGACATAAAAACACATAAGGGGGGACCCTTATATCCGGGACATAAAACACATAATGGGCAGACCCTTATATCCGGGACATGAAACACATAAGGGGGGACCCTTATATCCCCGACATAAAAATATATAAGGGGGGACCCTTATATCCCCGACATAAAAACACATAAGGGGGGACCCTTATATCCGGGACATAAAACACATAATAGGCAGACAATTATATCTGGGACATAAAAACACATAAGGGGGGACCCTTATATCCGGGACATAAAAACACATAAGGGGGGACCCTTATATCCCCGACATAAAAACACATAAGGGGGGACCCTTATATCCCCGACATAAAAACACATAAGGGGGGACCCTTATATCCCCGACATAAAAACACGTAAGGGGGGACCCTTATATCCCCGACATAAAAACACATAAGGGGGGACCCTTATATCCCCGACATAAAAACACATAAGGGGGGACCCTTATATCCGGGACATAAAAACACATAAGGGGGGACCCTTATATCCGGGACATGAAACACATAATGGGCAGACCCTTATATCTGGGACATGAAACACATAATGGGCAGACCCTTATATCCGGGACATGAAACACATAATAGGCAGACCCTTATATCCGGAACATGAAACACATAAGGGGGGACCCTTATATCCCCGACATAAAAACACATAAGGGGTGATCCTTATATCCCCGACATAAAAACACATAAGGGGGGACCCTTATATCCGGGACATAAAAACACATAAGGGGGGACCCTTATATCCCCGACATAAAAACACATAAGGGGGACCCTTATATCCCCGACATAAAAACACGTAAGGGGGGACCCTTATATAGCCGACATAAAAACACATAAGGGGGGACCCTTATATCCGGGACATAAAAACACATAAGGTGGGACCCTTATATCCGGGACATGAAACAGATAATGGGCAGACCCTTATATCCGGGACATGAAACACATAAGGGGGGACCCTTTTATCCCCGACATAAAAACCCATAAGGGGGGACCCTTATATCCCCGACATAAAAACACATAAGGGGGGACCCTTATATCCCCCACATAAAAACACTTAAGGGGGACCCTTATATCCGGGACATAAAAACTTATAAGGGGGGACCCTTATATCCGGGACATAAAAACACATAAGGGGGGACCCTTATATCCGGGACATGAAACACATAATAGGCAGACCCTTATATCCGGGACATGAAACACATAAGGGGGGACCCTTATATCCCCGACATAAAAACACATAAGGGGGGACCCTTATATCCGGAACATAAAAACACATAAGGGGGGACCCTTATATCCCCGACATAAAAACACATAAGGGGGGACCCTTATATCCGGGACATAAAAACACATAAGGGGGGACCCTTACATCCCCGACATAAAAACACATAAGGAAGGACCCTTATATCCCCGACATAAAAACACATAAGGGGGGACCCTTATATCCCCGACATAAAAACACATAAGGGGGGACCCTTATATCCCCGACATAAAAACACATAAGGGGGGACCCTTATATCCGGGACATAAAAACACATAAGGGGGGACCCTTATATCCGGGACATGAAACACATAATGGGCAGACCCTTATATCCGGGACATGAAACACATAAGGGGGGACACTTATATCCCCGACATAAAAACATATAAGGGGGGACCCTTATATCCCCGACATAAAAACACATAAGGGGGGACCCTTATATCCGGGACATAAAACACATAATAGGCAGACAATTATATCTGGGACATGAAACACATAAGGGGGGACCCTTATATCCGGGACATAAAAACACATAAGGGGGGACCCTTATATCCGGGACATAAAAACACATAAGGGGGGACTCTTACATCCCCGACATAAAAACACATAAGGGGGGACCCTTATATCCCCGACATAAAAACACATAAGGGGGGACCCTTATATCCCCGACATAAAAACACATAAGGGGGCCCCTTATATCCGGGACATAAAAACACATAAGGGGGGACCCTTATATCCACCACATAAAAACACATAAGGGGGGACCCTTATATCCGGGACATGAAACACATAATGGGCAGACCCTTATATCCGGGACATGAAACACATAAGGGGGGACCCTTTTATCCGGGACATGAAACACATAAGGGGGGACCCTTTTATCCCCGACATAAAAACCCATAAGGGGGGACCCTTATATCCCCGACATAAAAACACATAAGGGGGGACCCTTATATCCCCCACATAAAAACACTTAAGAAGGACCCTTATATCCAGGACATAAAAACTTATAAGGGGGGACCCTTATATCCGGGACATAAAAACACATAAGGGGGGACCCTTATATCCGGGACATGAAACACATAATAGGCAGACCCTTATATCCGGGACATGAAACACATAAGGGGGGACCCTTATATCCCCGACATAAAAACACATAAGGGGGGACCCTTATATCCGGGACATGAAAAACTTATAAGGGGGGACCCTTATATCCGCCACATAAAAACACATAAGGGGGGACCCTTATATCCCCGACATAAAAACACATAAGGGGGGGCCCTTATATCCGGGACATGAAACACATAATGGGCAGACCCTTATATCCGGGACATGAAACACATAAGGGGGGACCCTTATATCCGGGACATAAAAACACATAAGGGGGGACCCTTATATCTCCAACATAAAAACACATAAGGGGGGACCCTTATATCCGGGACATAAAAACACATAAGGGGGGACCCTTATATCCGGGACATAAAAACACATAAGGGGGGACCCTTATATCCGGGACATTAAAACACATAAGGGGGGACCCTTATATCTGGGACATAAAAACACATAAGGGGGGACCCTTATATCCCCGACATAAAAACACATAAGGGGGGACCCTTATATCCGGGACATAAAAACACATAAGGGGGGACCCTTATATCCCCGACATAAAAACACATAAGGGGGGACCCTTATATCCGGGACATAAAAACACATAAGGGGGGACCCTTATATCCGGGACATAAAAACACATAAGGGGGGGACTCTTATATCCGGGACATAAAAACACATAAGGGTGGACCCTTATATCCCCGACATAAAAACACATAAGGGGGGACCCTTATATCCCCGACATAAAAACACATAAGGGGGGACCCTTATATCCCCGACATAAAAACACGTAAGGGGGGACCCTTATATCCCCAACATAAAAACACATAAGGGGGGACCCTTATATCCCCGACATAAAAACACGTAAGGGGGGACCCTTATATCCCCGACATAAAAACACATAAGGGGGGACCCTTATATCCGGGACATAAAAACACATAAGGGGGGACCCTTATATCCGGGACATGAAACACATAAGGGGGGACCCTTATATCCGGGACATAAAAACACATAAGGGGGGACCCTTATATCCGGGACATAAAAACACATAAGGGGGGACCCTTATACCGGGACAAAAAACACATAAGGAGGGACCCTTATATCCGGGACATAAAAACACATAAGGGGGGACCCTTATATCCCCGACATAAAAACACATAAGGGGGGACCCTTATATCCCCGACATTAAAACACATAAGGGGGGACCCTTATATACGGGACATAAAAACACATAAGGGGGGACCCTTATATCCGGGACATAAAAACACATAAGGGGGGACCCTTACATCCCCGACATAAAAACACATAAGGGGGGACCCTTATATCCCCGACATAAAAACACATAAGGGGGGACCCTTATATCCCCGACATAAAAACACATAAGGGGGCCCCTTATATCCGGGACATAAAAACACATAAGGGGGGACCCTTATATCTGGGACATAAAAACTGATAAGGGGGGACCCTTATATCCCCAACATAAAAACACATAAGGGGGGACCCTTATATCCGGGACATAAAAACACATAAGGGGGGACCCTTATATCCCCGACATAAAAACACATAAGGGGGGACCCTTATATCCCCGACATAAAAACACATAAGGGGGGACCCTTATATCCCCGACATAAAAACACGTAAGGGGGGACCCTTATATCCCCGACATAAAAACACATAAGGGGGGACCCTTATATCTGGGACATAAAAACACATAAGGGGGGACCCTTATATCCGGGACATGAAACACATAATGGGCAGACCCTTATATCCGGGACATGAAACACATAATGGGCAGACCCTTATATCCGGGACATGAAACACATAATAGGCAGACCCTTATATCCGGGACATGAAAAACATAAGGGGGGACCCTTATATCCCCGACATAAAAACACATAAGGGGGGACCCTTATATCCGGGACATGAAACACATAATAGGCAGACCCTTATATCCGGGACATGAAACACATAAGGGGGGACCCTTATATCCCCGACATAAAAACACATAAGGGGGGACCCTTATAACCGGGACATAAAAACAAATAAGGGGGGACCCTTATATCCCCGACATAAAAACACACAAGGGGGGACCCTTGTATCCCCGACATAAAAACACATAAGGGGGGACCCTTATATCCCCGACATAAAAACACATAAGGGGGGACCCTTATATCCCCGACATAAAAACACGTAAGGGGGGACCCTTATATCCGGGACATAAAAACACATAAGGGAGGACCCTTATATCCGGGACATGAAACACATAATGGGCAGACCCTTATATCCGGGACATAAAAACTTATAAGGGGGGACCCTTATATTGCCGACATAAAAACACGTAAGGGGGACCCTTATATCCCCGACATAAAAACACATAAGGGGGGACCCTTATATCCGGGACATAAAAACACATAAGGGGGGACCCTTATATCCGGGACATAAAAACACATAAGGGGGGACACTTATATCCCCGACATAAAAACACATAAGGGGGGGCCCTTATATCCGGGACATGAAACACATAATGGGCAGACCCTTATATCCGGGACATGAAACACATAAGGGGGGACCCTTATATCCCCGACATAAAAACACATAAGGGGGGACCCTTATATCCGCCACATAAAAACACATAAGGGGGGACACTTATATCCCCGACATAAAAACACATAAGGGGGGACCCTTATATCCGGGACATAAAAACTTATAAGGGGGGACCCTTATATCCGGGACATAAAAAAACATAAGGGGGGACCCTTATATCCCCGACATAAAAACACATAAGGGGGGACCCTTATATCCCCAACATAAAAACACATAAGGGGGGACCCTTATATCCGGGACATAAAATAACATAAGCGGGGACCCTTATATCCGGGAAATGAAACACATAATGGGCAGACCCTTATATCCGGGACATGAAACACATAAGGGGGGACCCTTTTATCCCCGACATAAAAACCCATAAGGGGGGACCCTTATATCCCCGACATAAAAACACATAAGGGGGGACCCTTATATCCCCCACATAAAAACACTTAAGGGGGACCCTTATATCCGGGACATAAAAACTTATAAGGGGGGACCCTTATATCCGGGACATAAAAACACATAAGGGGGGACCCTTATATCCGGGACATGAAACACATAATAGGCAGACCCTTATATCCGGGACATGAAACACATAAGGGGGGACCCTTATATCCCCGACATAAAAACACATAAGGGGGGACCCTTATATCCGGGACATAAAAACAAATAAGGGGGGACTCTTATATCCGGGACATAAAAACACATAAGGGGGGACCCTTATATCCCCAACATAAAAACACATAAGGGGGGACCCTTATATCCGGGACATAAAAACACATAAGGGGGGACCCTTATATCCCCGACATAAAAACACATAAGGGGGGACCCTTATATCCGGGACATAAAAACACATAAGGGGGGACCCTTATATCCCCGACATAAAAACACATAAGGGGGGACCCTTATATCCCCGACATAAAAACACGTAAGGGGGTACCCTTATATCCGGGACATAAAAACACATAAGGGGGGACCCTTATATCCCCGACATAAAAACACATAAGGGGGGACCCTTATATCCGGGACATAAAAACACATAAGGGGGGACCCTTATATCCGGGACATAAAAACACATAAGGGGGGACCCTTATATCCCCGACATAAAAACACATAAGGGGGGACCCTTATATCCGGGACATAAAAACACATAAGGGGGGACCCTTATATCCCCGACATAAAAACACATAAGGGGGGACCCTTATATCCGGGACATAAAAACACATAAGGGGGGACCCTTAAATCCCCGACATAAAAACACATAAGGGGGGACCCTTATATCCCCGACATAAAAACACATAAGGGGGGACCCTTATATCCCCCACATAAAAACACATAAGGGGGGACCCTTATATCCCCGACATAAAAACACGTAAGGGGGGACCCTTATATCCCCGACATAAAAACACATAAGGGGGGACCCTTATATCCCCGACATAAAAACACATAAGGGGGGACCCTTATATCCGGGACATAAAAACACATAAGGGGGGACCCTTATATCCGGGACATGAAACACATAATGGGCAGACCCTTATATCTGGGACATGAAACACATAATGGGCAGACCCTTATATCCGGGACATGAAACACATAATAGGCAGACCCTTATATCCGGAACATGAAACACATAAGGGGGGACCCTTATATCCGGGACATAAAAACACATAAGGGGGGACCCTTATATCCCCGACATAAAAACACATAAGGGGGGACCCTTATATCCGGGACATAAAAACACATAAGGGGGGACCCTTATATACCCGACATAAAAACACATAAGGGGGGACCCTTATATCCGGGACATAAAAACACATAAGGTGGGACCCTTATATCCCCGACATAAAAACACATAAGGGGGGACCTTTATATCCCCGACATAAAAACACATAAGGGGGGACCCTTATATCCCCGACATAAAAACACATAAGGGGGGACCCTTATATCCGGGACATAAAAACACATAAGGGGGGACCCTTATATCCGCCACATAAAAACACATAAGGGGGGACCCTTATATCCCCGACATAAAAACACATAAGGGGGGACCCTTATATCCCCGACATAAAAACACATAAGGGGGGACCCTTATATCTGGGACATAAAAACACATAAGGGGGGACCCTTATATCCGCCACATAAAAACACATAAGGGGGGACACTTATATCCCCGACATAAAAACACATAAGGGGGGACCCTTATATCCGGGACATAAAAACTTATAAGGGGGGACCCTTATATCCGGGACATAAAAAAACATAAGGGGGGACCCTTATATCCCCGACATAAAAACACATAAGGGGGGACCCTTATATCCCCAACATAAAAACACATAAGGGGGGACCCTTATATCCGGGACATAAAATAACATAAGCGGGGACCCTTATATCCGGGAAATGAAACACATAATGGGCAGACCCTTATATCCGGGACATGAAACACATAAGGGGGGACCCTTTTATCCCCGACATAAAAACCCATAAGGGGGGACCCTTATATCCCCGACATAAAAACACATAAGGGGGGACCCTTATATCCCCCACATAAAAACACTTAAGGGGGACCCTTATATCCGGGACATAAAAACTTATAAGGGGGGACCCTTATATCCGGGACATAAAAACACATAAGGGGGGACCCTTATATCCGGGACATGAAACACATAATAGGCAGACCCTTATATCCGGGACATGAAACACATAAGGGGGGACCCTTATATCCCCGACATAAAAACACATAAGGGGGGACCCTTATATCCGGGACATAAAAACAAATAAGGGGGGACTCTTATATCCGGGACATAAAAACACATAAGGGGGGACCCTTATATCCCCAACATAAAAACACATAAGGGGGGACCCTTATATCCGGGACATAAAAACACATAAGGGGGGACCCTTATATCCCCGACATAAAAACACATAAGGGGGGACCCTTATATCCGGGACATAAAAACACATAAGGGGGGACCCTTATATCCCCGACATAAAAACACATAAGGGGGGACCCTTATATCCCCGACATAAAAACACGTAAGGGGGTACCCTTATATCCGGGACATAAAAACACATAAGGGGGGACCCTTATATCCCCGACATAAAAACACATAAGGGGGGACCCTTATATCCGGGACATAAAAACACATAAGGGGGGACCCTTATATCCGGGACATAAAAACACATAAGGGGGGACCCTTATATCCCCGACATAAAAACACATAAGGGGGGACCCTTATATCCGGGACATAAAAACACATAAGGGGGGACCCTTATATCCCCGACATAAAAACACATAAGGGGGGACCCTTATATCCGGGACATAAAAACACATAAGGGGGGACCCTTAAATCCCCGACATAAAAACACATAAGGGGGGACCCTTATATCCCCGACATAAAAACACATAAGGGGGGACCCTTATATCCCCCACATAAAAACACATAAGGGGGGACCCTTATATCCCCGACATAAAAACACGTAAGGGGGGACCCTTATATCCCCGACATAAAAACACATAAGGGGGGACCCTTATATCCCCGACATAAAAACACATAAGGGGGGACCCTTATATCCGGGACATAAAAACACATAAGGGGGGACCCTTATATCCGGGACATGAAACACATAATGGGCAGACCCTTATATCTGGGACATGAAACACATAATGGGCAGACCCTTATATCCGGGACATGAAACACATAATAGGCAGACCCTTATATCCGGAACATGAAACACATAAGGGGGGACCCTTATATCCGGGACATAAAAACACATAAGGGGGGACCCTTATATCCCCGACATAAAAACACATAAGGGGGGACCCTTATATCCGGGACATAAAAACACATAAGGGGGGACCCTTTTATCCCCGACATAAAAACACATAAGGGGGACCCTTATATCCCCGACATAAAAACACGTAAGGGGGGACCCTTATATAGCCGACATAAAAACACATAAGGGGGGACCCTTATATCCGGGACATAAAAACACATAAGGTGGGACCCTTATATCCGGGACATGAAACAGATAATGGGCAGACCCTTATATCCGGGACATGAAACACATAAGGGGGGACCCTTATATCCCCGACATAAAAACCCATAAGGGGGGACCCTTATATCCCCGACATAAAAACACATAAGGGGGGACCCTTATATCCCCCACATAAAAACACTTAAGGGGGACCCTTATATCCGGGACATAAAAACTTATAAGGGGGGACCCTTATATCCGGGACATAAAAACACATAAGGGGGGACCCTTATATCCGGGACATGAAACACATAATAGGCAGACCCTTATATCCGGGACATGAAACACATAAGGGGGGACCCTTATATCCCCGACATAAAAACACATAAGGGGGGACCCTTATATCCGGAACATAAAAACACATAAGGGGGGACCCTTATATCCCCGACATAAAAACACATAAGGGGGGACCCTTATATCCGGGACATAAAAACACATAAGGGGGGACCCTTACATCCCCGACATAAAAACACATAAGGAAGGACCCTTATATCCCCGACATAAAACACATAAGGGGGGACCCTTATATCCCCGACATAAAAACACATAAGGGGGGACCCTTATATCCCCGACATAAAAACACGTAAGGGGGGACCCTTATATCCCCGACATAAAAACACATAAGGGGGGACCCTTATATCCGGGACATAAAAACACATAAGGGGGGACCCTTATATCCGGGACATAAAACACATAATGGGCAGACCCTTATATCCGGGACATGAAACACATAAGGGGGGACCCTTATATCCCCGACATAAAAATATATAAGGGGGGACCCTTATATCCCCGACATAAAAACACATAAGGGGGGACCCTTATATCCGGGACATAAAACACATAATAGGCAGACAATTATATCTGGGACATAAAAACACATAAGGGGGGACCCTTATATCCGGGACATAAAAACACATAAGGGGGGACCCTTATATCCCCGACATAAAAACACATAAGGGGGGACCCTTATATCCCCGACATAAAAACACATAAGGGGGGACCCTTATATCCCCGACATAAAAACACGTAAGGGGGGACCCTTATATCCCCGACATAAAAACACATAAGGGGGGACCCTTATATCCCCGACATAAAAACACATAAGGGGGGACCCTTATATCCGGGACATAAAAACACATAAGGGGGGACCCTTATATCCGGGACATGAAACACATAATGGGCAGACCCTTATATCTGGGACATGAAACACATAATGGGCAGACCCTTATATCCGGGACATGAAACACATAATAGGCAGACCCTTATATCCGGAACATGAAACACATAAGGGGGGACCCTTATATCCCCGACATAAAAACACATAAGGGGTGATCCTTATATCCCCGACATAAAAACACATAAGGGGGGACCCTTATATCCGGGACATAAAAACACATAAGGGGGGACCCTTATATCCCCGACATAAAAACACATAAGGGGGACCCTTATATCCCCGACATAAAAACACGTAAGGGGGGACCCTTATATAGCCGACATAAAAACACATAAGGGGGGACCCTTATATCCGGGACATAAAAACACATAAGGTGGGACCCTTATATCCGGGACATGAAACAGATAATGGGCAGACCCTTATATCCGGGACATGAAACACATAAGGGGGGACCCTTTTATCCCCGACATAAAAACCCATAAGGGGGGACCCTTATATCCCCGACATAAAAACACATAAGGGGGGACCCTTATATCCCCCACATAAAAACACTTAAGGGGGACCCTTATATCCGGGACATAAAAACTTATAAGGGGGGACCCTTATATCCGGGACATAAAAACACATAAGGGGGGACCCTTATATCCGGGACATGAAACACATAATAGGCAGACCCTTATATCCGGGACATGAAACACATAAGGGGGGACCCTTATATCCCCGACATAAAAACACATAAGGGGGGACCCTTATATCCGGAACATAAAAACACATAAGGGGGGACCCTTATATCCCCGACATAAAAACACATAAGGGGGGACCCTTATATCCGGGACATAAAAACACATAAGGGGGGACCCTTACATCCCCGACATAAAAACACATAAGGAAGGACCCTTATATCCCCGACATAAAAACACATAAGGGGGGACCCTTATATCCCCGACATAAAAACACATAAGGGGGGACCCTTATATCCCTGACATAAAAACACATAAGGGGGGACCCTTATATCCGGGACATAAAAACACATAAGGGGGGACCCTTATATCCGGGACATGAAACACATAATGGGCAGACCCTTATATCCGGGACATGAAACACATAAGGGGGGACACTTATATCCCCGACATAAAAACATATAAGGGGGGACCCTTATATCCCCGACATAAAAACACATAAGGGGGGACCCTTATATCCGGGACATAAAACACATAATAGGCAGACAATTATATCTGGGACATGAAACACATAAGGGGGGACCCTTATATCCGGGACATAAAAACACATAAGGGGGGACCCTTATATCCGGGACATAAAAACACATAAGGGGGGACTCTTACATCCCCGACATAAAAACACATAAGGGGGGACCCTTATATCCCCGACATAAAAACACATAAGGGGGGACCCTTATATCCCCGACATAAAAACACATAAGGGGGCCCCTTATATCCGGGACATAAAAACACATAAGGGGGGACCCTTATATCCACCACATAAAAACACATAAGGGGGGACCCTTATATCCGGGACATGAAACACATAATGGGCAGACCCTTATATCCGGGACATGAAACACATAAGGGGGGACCCTTTTATCCGGGACATGAAACACATAAGGGGGGACCCTTTTATCCCCGACATAAAAACCCATAAGGGGGGACCCTTATATCCCCGACATAAAAACACATAAGGGGGGACCCTTATATCCCCCACATAAAAACACTTAAGAAGGACCCTTATATCCAGGACATAAAAACTTATAAGGGGGGACCCTTATATCCGGGACATAAAAACACATAAGGGGGGACCCTTATATCCGGGACATGAAACACATAATAGGCAGACCCTTATATCCGGGACATGAAACACATAAGGGGGGACCCTTATATCCCCGACATAAAAACACATAAGGGGGGACCCTTATATCCGGGACATGAAAAACTTATAAGGGGGGACCCTTATATCCGCCACATAAAAACACATAAGGGGGGACCCTTATATCCCCGACATAAAAACACATAAGGGGGGGCCCTTATATCCGGGACATGAAACACATAATGGGCAGACCCTTATATCCGGGACATGAAACACATAAGGGGGGACCCTTATATCCGGGACATAAAAACACATAAGGGGGGACCCTTATATCTCCAACATAAAAACACATAAGGGGGGACCCTTATATCCGGGACATAAAAACACATAAGGGGGGACCCTTATATCCGGGACATAAAAACACATAAGGGGGGACCCTTATATCCGGGACATTAAAACACATAAGGGGGGACCCTTATATCTGGGACATAAAAACACATAAGGGGGGACCCTTATATCCCCGACATAAAAACACATAAGGGGGGACCCTTATATCCGGGACATAAAAACACATAAGGGGGGACCCTTATATCCCCGACATAAAAACACATAAGGGGGGACCCTTATATCCGGGACATAAAAACACATAAGGGGGGACCCTTATATCCGGGACATAAAAACACATAAGGGGGGGACTCTTATATCCGGGACATAAAAACACATAAGGGTGGACCCTTTTATCCCCGACATAAAAACACATAAGGGGGGACCCTTATATCCCCGACATAAAAACACATAAGGGGGGACCCTTATATCCCCGACATAAAAACACGTAAGGGGGGACCCTTATATCCCCAACATAAAAACACATAAGGGGGGACCCTTATATCCCCGACATAAAAACACGTAAGGGGGGACCCTTATATCCCCGACATAAAAACACATAAGGGGGGACCCTTATATCCGGGACATAAAAACACATAAGGGGGGACCCTTATATCCGGGACATGAAACACATAAGGGGGGACCCTTATATCCGGGACATAAAAACACATAAGGGGGGACCCTTATATCCGGGACATAAAAACACATAAGGGGGGACCCTTATACCGGGACAAAAAACACATAAGGAGGGACCCTTATATCCGGGACATAAAAACACATAAGGGGGGACCCTTATATCCCCGACATAAAAACACATAAGGGGGGACCCTTATATCCCCGACATTAAAACACATAAGGGGGGACCCTTATATACGGGACATAAAAACACATAAGGGGGGACCCTTATATCCGGGACATAAAAACACATAAGGGGGGACCCTTACATCCCCGACATAAAAACACATAAGGGGGGACCCTTATATCCCCGACATAAAAACACATAAGGGGGGACCCTTATATCCCCGACATAAAAACACATAAGGGGGCCCCTTATATCCGGGACATAAAAACACATAAGGGGGGACCCTTATATCTGGGACATAAAAACTGATAAGGGGGGACCCTTATATCCCCAACATAAAAACACATAAGGGGGGACCCTTATATCCGGGACATAAAAACACATAAGGGGGGACCCTTATATCCCCGACATAAAAACACATAAGGGGGGACCCTTATATCCCCGACATAAAAACACATAAGGGGGGACCCTTATATCCCCGACATAAAAACACGTAAGGGGGGACCCTTATATCCCCGACATAAAAACACATAAGGGGGGACCCTTATATCTGGGACATAAAAACACATAAGGGGGGACCCTTATATCCGGGACATGAAACACATAATGGGCAGACCCTTATATCCGGGACATGAAACACATAATGGGCAGACCCTTATATCCGGGACATGAAACACATAATAGGCAGACCCTTATATCCGGGACATGAAAAACATAAGGGGGGACCCTTATATCCCCGACATAAAAACACATAAGGGGGGACCCTTATATCCGGGACATGAAACACATAATAGGCAGACCCTTATATCCGGGACATGAAACACATAAGGGGGGACCCTTATATCCCCGACATAAAAACACATAAGGGGGGACCCTTATAACCGGGACATAAAAACAAATAAGGGGGGACCCTTATATCCCCGACATAAAAACACACAAGGGGGGACCCTTGTATCCCCGACATAAAAACACATAAGGGGGGACCCTTATATCCCCGACATAAAAACACATAAGGGGGGACCCTTATATCCCCGACATAAAAACACGTAAGGGGGGACCCTTATATCCGGGACATAAAAACACATAAGGGAGGACCCTTATATCCGGGACATGAAACACATAATGGGCAGACCCTTATATCCGGGACATAAAAACTTATAAGGGGGGACCCTTATATTGCCGACATAAAAACACGTAAGGGGGACCCTTATATCCCCGACATAAAAACACATAAGGGGGGACCCTTATATCCGGGACATAAAAACACATAAGGGGGGACCCTTATATCCGGGACATAAAAACACATAAGGGGGGACCCTTATATCCGGGACATGAAACACATAATGGGCAGACCCTTATATCCGGGACATGAAACACATAATGGGCAGACCCTTATATCCGGGACATGAAACACATAATAGGCAGACCCTTATATCCCCGACATAAAAACACATAAGGGTGGACCCTTATATCCCCGACATAAAAACACATAAGGGGGGACCCTTATATCCCCGACATAAAAACACATAAGGGGGGACCCTTATATCCCCGACATAAAAACACGTAAGGGGGGACCCTTATATCCCCAACATAAAAACACATAAGGGGGGACCCTTATATCCCCGACATAAAAACACGTAAGGGGGGACCCTTATATCCCCGACATAAAAACACATAAGGGGGGACCCTTATATCCGGGACATAAAAACACATAAGGGGGGACCCTTATATCCGGGACATGAAACACATAAGGGGGGACCCTTATATCCGGGACATAAAAACACATAAGGGGGGACCCTTATATCCGGGACATAAAAACACATAAGGGGGGACCCTTATACCGGGACATAAAAACACATAAGGAGGGACCCTTATATCCGGGACATAAAAACACATAAGGGGGGACCCTTATATCCCCGACATAAAAACACATAAGGGGGGACCCTTATATCCCCGACATTAAAACACATAAGGGGGGACCCTTATATACGGGACATAAAAACACATAAGGGGGGACCCTTATATCCGGGACATAAAAACACATAAGGGGGGACCCTTACATCCCCGACATAAAAACACATAAGGGGGGACCCTTATATCCCCGACATAAAAACACATAAGGGGGGACCCTTATATCCCCGACATAAAAACACATAAGGGGGCCCCTTATATCCGGGACATAAAAACACATAAGGGGGGACCCTTATATCCGCCACATAAAAACACATAAGGGGGGACCCTTATATCCGGGACATGAAACACATAATGGGCAGACCCTTATATCCGGCACATGAAACACATAAGGGGGGACCCTTATATCCCCGACATAAAAACACATAAGGGGGGACCCTTATATCCCCGACATAAAAACACATAAGGGGGGACCCTTATATCCCCGACATAAAAACACATAAGGGGGGACCCTTATATCTGGGACATAAAAACTGATAAGGGGGGACCCTTATATCCGAGACATAAAAAAACATAAGGGGGGACCCTTATATCCGGGACATGAAACACATAATAGGCAGACCCTTATATCCGGGACATGAAACACATAAGGGGGACCCTTATATCCCCGACATAAAAACACATAAGGGGGGACCCTTATATCCGGGACATAAGAACACATAAGGGGGGACCCTTATATCCCCGACATAAAAACACTTAAGGGGGAACCCTTATATCCGGGACATAAAAACACATAAGGGGGGACCCTTATATCCGCCACATAAAAACACATAAGGGGGGCCCCTATATCCCCGACATAAAAACACATAAGGGGGGGCTCTTATATCCGGGACATGAAACACATAATGGGCAGACCCTTATATCCGGGACATGAAACACATAAGGGGGGACCCTTATATCCCCGACATAAAAACACATAAGGGGGGACCCTTATATCTCCAACATAAAAACACATAAGGGGGGACCCTTATATCCGGGACATAAAAACACATAAGGGGGGACCCTTGTATCCGCCACATAAAAACACATAAGGGGGGACCCTTATATCCCCGACATTAAAACACTTAAGGGGGGACCCTTATATCCCCGACATAAAAACACGTAAGGGGGGACCCTTATATCCCCGACATAAAAACACATACGGGGGACCCTTATATCTCCGACATAAAAACACATAAGGGGGGACCCTTATATCCCCAACATAAAAACACATAAGGGTGGACCCTTATATCCGGGACATAAAAACACATAAGGGGGGACCCTTACAACCCCGACATAAAAACACATAAGGAGGGACCCTTATATCCCCGACATAAAAACACATAAGGGGGGACCCTTATATCCCCGACATAAAAACACATAAGGGGGAACCCTTATATCCCCGACATAAAAACACGTAAGGGGGGACCCTTATATCCCCGACATAAAAACACATAAGGGGGGACCCTTATATCCGGGACATAAAAACACATAAGGGGGGACCCTTATATCCGGGACATGAAACACATAATGGGCAGACCCTTATATCCGGGACATGAAACACATAAGGGGGGACCCTTATATCCCCGACATAAAAACATATAAGGGGGGACCCTTATATCCCCGACATAAAAACACATAAGGGGGGACCCTTATATCCGGGACATAAAACACATAATAGGCAGACAATTATATCTGGGACATGAAACACATAAGGGGGGACCCTTATATCCGGGACATAAAAACACATAAGGGGGGACCCTTATATCCGGGACATAAAAACACATAAGGGGGGACTCTTACATCCCCGACATAAAAACACATAAGGGGGGACCCTTATATCCCCGACATAAAAACACATAAGGGGGACCCTTATATCCCCGACATAAAAACACATAAGGGGGCCCCTTATATCCGGGACATAAAAACACATAAGGGGGGACCCTTATATCCACCACATAAAAACACATAAGGGGGGACCCTTATATCCGGGACATGAAACACATAATGGGCAGACCCTTATATCCGGGACATGAAACACATAAGGGGGGACCCTTTTATCCGGGACATGAAACACATAAGGGGGGACCCTTTTATCCCCGACATAAAAACCCATAAGGGGGGACCCTTATATCCCCGACATAAAAACACATAAGGGGGGACCCTTATATCCCCCACATAAAAACACTTAAGGAGGACCCTTATATCCAGGACATAAAAACTTATAAGGGGGGACCCTTATATCCGGGACATAAAAACACATAAGGGGGGACCCTTATATCCGGGACATGAAACACATAATAGGCAGACCCTTATATCCGGGACATGAAACACATAAGGGGGGACCCTTATATCCCCGACATAAAAACACATAAGGGGGGACCCTTATATCCGGAACATAAAAACACATAAGGGGGGACCCTTATATCACCGACATAAAAACACATAAGGGGGGACCCTTATATCCGGGACATGAAAAACTTATAAGGGGGGACCCTTATATCCGCCACATAAAAACACATAAGGGGGGACCCTTATATCCCCGACATAAAAACACATAAGGGGGGGCCCTTATATCCGGGACATGAAACACATAATGGGCAGACCCTTATATCCGGGACATGAAACACATAAGGGGGGACCCTTATATCCCCGACATAAAAACACATAAGGGGGGACCCTTATATCTCCAACATAAAAACACATAAGGGGGGACCCTTATATCCGGGACATAAAAACACATAAGGGGGGACCCTTATATCCGGAACATAAAAACACATAAGGGGGGACCCTTATATCCCCGACATAAAAACACATAAGGGGGGACCCTTATATCCGGGACATAAAAACACATAAGGGGGGACCCTTATATCCGGGACATAAAAACACATAAGGGGGGACCCTTATATCCGGGACATAAAAACACATAAGGGGGGACCCTTATATCCGGGACATAAAAACACATAAGGGGGAACCCTTATATCCCCGACATAAAAACACATAAGGGGGGACCCTTATATCCGGGACATAAAAACACATAAGGGGGGACCCTTATATCCCCGACATAAAAACACATAAGGGGGGACCCTTATATCCGGGACATAAAAACACATAAGGGGGGGACTCTTATATCCGGGACATAAAAACACATAAGGGGGGGACTCTTATATCCGGGACATAAAAACACATAAGGGGGGACCCTTATATCCGGGACATAAAAACACATAAGGGGGGACCCTTATATCCCCGACATAAAAACACATAAGGGGGGACCCTTATATCCGGGACATAAAAACACATAAGGGGGGACCCTTATATCCCCGACATAAAAACACATAAGGGAGGACCCTTATATCCCCGACATAAAAACACATAAGGGGGGACCCTTATATCCCCGACATAAAAACACGTAAGGTGGGACCCTTATATCCCCGACATAAAAACACATAAGGGGGGACCCTTATATCCGGGACATGAAACACATAATGGGCAGACCCTTATATCCGGGACATGAAACACATAATGGGAAGACCCTTATATCCGGGACATGAAACACATAATAGGCAGACCCTTATATCCGGGACATGAAAAACATAAGGGGGGACCCTTATACCCCCGACATAAAAACACATAAGGGGGGACCCTTATATCCGGGACATAAAAACACATAAGGGGGGACCCTTATATCCAGGACATAAAAACACATAAGGGGGGACCCTTGTATCCGCCACATAAAAACACATAAGGGGGGACCCTTATATCCCCGACATTAAAACACTTAAGGGGGGACCCTTATATCCCCGACATAAAAACACGTAAGGGGGGACCCTTATATCCCCGACATAAAAACACATACGGGGGACCCTTATATCCCCGACATAAAAACACATAAGGGGGGACCCTTATATCCCCAACATAAAAACACATAAGGGTGGACCCTTATATCCGGGACATAAAAACACATAAGGGGGGACCCTTACATCCCCGACAT
Organism: Hyperolius riggenbachi; assembly: GCF_040937935.1. NCBI lineage: Eukaryota > Metazoa > Chordata > Amphibia > Anura > Hyperoliidae > Hyperolius > Hyperolius riggenbachi. The sequence continues at coordinate 432,924,067 of NC_090648.1, forward strand.
AAAAACACATAAGGAGGGACCCTTATATCCCCGACATAAAAACACATAAGGGGGGACCCTTATATCCGGGACATAAAAACACATAAGGGGGGACCCTTATATCCCCGACATAAAAACACGTAAGGGGGACCCTTATATCCCCGACATAAAAATACATAAGGGGGGACCCTTATATCCGGGACATAAAAACACATAAGGGGGGACCCTTATATCCGGGACATGAAACACATAATGGGCAGACCCTAATATCCGGGACATGAAACACATAAGGGGGGACCCTTATATCCCCGACATAAAAACATATAAGGGGGGACCCTTATATCCCCGACATAAAAACACATAAGGGGGGACCCTTATATCCGGGACATAAAACACATAATAGGCAGACAATTATATCTGGGACATGAAACACATAAGGGGGGACCCTTATATCCGGGACATAAAAACACATAAGGGGGGACCCTTATATCCGGGACATAAAAACACATAAGGGGGGACTCTTACATCCCCGACATAAAAACACATAAGGGGGGACCCTTATATCCCCGACATAAAAACACATAAGGGGGGACCCTTATATCCCCGACATAAAAACACATAAGGGGGCCCCTTATATCCGGGACATAAAAACACATAAGGGGGGACCCTTATATCCGGGACATAAAAACACATAAGGGGGGACCCTTATATCCGGGACATAAAAACACATAAGGGGGGACTCTTACATCCCCGACATAAAAACACATAAGGGGGGACCCTTATATCCCCGACATAAAAACACATAAGGGGGGACCCTTATATCCCCGACATAAAAACACATAAGGGGGACCCTTATATCCGGGACATGAAACACATAATGGGCAGACCCTTATATCCAGGACATGAAACACATAAGGGGGGACCCTTTTATCCGGGACATGAAACACATAAGGGTGGACCCTTTTATCCCCGACATAAAAACCCATAAGGGGGGACCCTTATATCCCCGACATAAAAACACATAAGGGGGGACCCTTATATCCCCCACATAAAAACACTTAAGGAGGACCCTTATATCCAGGACATAAAAACTTATAAGGGGGGACCCTTATATCCGGGACATAAAAACACATAAGGGGGGACCCTTATATCCGGGACATGAAACACATAATAGGCAGACCCTTATATCCGGGACATGAAACACATAAGGGGGGACCCTTATATCCCCGACATAAAAACACATAAGGGGGGACCCTTATATCTCCAACATAAAAACACATAAGGGGGGACCCTTATATCCGGGACATAAAAACACATAAGGGGGGACCCTTATATCCGGAACATAAAAACACATAAGGGGGGACCCTTATATCCCCGACATAAAAACACATAAGGGGGGACCCTTATATCCGGGACATAAAAACACATAAGGGGGGACCCTTATATCCCCGACATAAAAACACATAAGGGGGGACCCTTATATCCGGGACATGAAAACACATAAGGAGGGACTCTTATATCCGGGACATAAAAACACATAAGGGGGGGACTCTTATATCCGGGACATAAAAACACATAAGGGGGGACCCTTATATCCGGGACATAAAAACACATAAGGGGGGACCCTTATATCCCCGACATAAAAACACATAAGGGGGGACCCTTATATCCGGGACATAAAAACACATAAGGGGGGACTCTTATATCCCCGACATAAAAACACATAAGGGGGGACCCTTATATCCCCGACATAAAAACACATAAGGGGGGACCCTTATATCCCCGACATAAAAACACGTAAGGGGGGACCCTTATATCCCCGACATAAAAACACATAAGGGGGGACCCTTATATCCGGGACATGAAACACATAATGGGCAGACCCTTATATCCGGGACATGAAACACATAATGGGAAGACCCTTATATCCGGGACATGAAACACATAATAGGTAGACCCTTATATCCGGGACATTAAAAACATAAGGGGGGACCCTTATACCCCCGACATAAAAACACATAAGGGGGGACCCTTATATCCCCGACATAAAAACACATAAGGGGGGACCCTTATATCCCCGACATAAAAACACATAAGGGGTGATCCTTATATCCCCGACATAAAAACACATAAGGGGGGACCCTTATATCCCCGACATAAAAACACATAAGGGGGGACCCTTATATCTCCAACATAAAAACACATAAGGGGGGACCCTTATATCCGGGACATAAAAACACATAAGGGGGGACCCTTATATCCGGGACATAAAAACACATAAGGGGGGACCCTTATATCCCTGACATAAAAACATATAAGGGGGGACCCTTATATCCGGGACATAAAAACACATAAGGGGGGACCCTTATATACCCGACATAAAAACACATAAGGGGGGACCCTTATATCCGGGACATAAAAACACATAAGGTGGGACCCTTATATCCCCGACATAAAAACACATAAGGGGGGACCTTTATATCCCCGACATAAAAACACATAAGGGGGGACCCTTATATCCCCGACATAAAAACACATAAGGGGGGACCCTTATATCCGGGACATAAAAACACATAAGGGGGGACCCTTATATCCGCCACATAAAAACACATAAGGGGGGACCCTTATATCCCCGACATAAAAACACATAAGGGGGGACCCTTATATCCCCGACATAAAAACACATAAGGGGGGACCCTTATATCCGGGACATAAAAACACATAAGGGGGGACCCTTATATCCGCCACATAAAAACACATAAGGGGGGACACTTATATCCCCGACATAAAAACACATAAGGGGGGACCCTTATATCCGGGACATAAAAACTTATAAGGGGGGACCCTTATATCCGGGACATAAAAAAACATAAGGGGGGACCCTTATATCCCCGACATAAAAACACATAAGGGGGGACCCTTATATCCCCAACATAAAAACACATAAGGGGGGACCCTTATATCCGGGACATAAAAAAACATAAGCGGGGACCCTTATATCCGGGAAATGAAACACATAATGGGCAGACCCTTATATCCGGGACATGAAACACATAAGGGGGGACCCTTTTATCCCCGACATAAAAACCCATAAGGGGGGACCCTTATATCCCCGACATAAAAACACATAAGGGGGGACCCTTATATCCCCCACATAAAAACACTTAAGGGGGACCCTTATATCCGGGACATAAAAACTTATAAGGGGGGACCCTTATATCCGGGACATAAAAACACATAAGGGGGGACCCTTATATCCGGGACATGAAACACATAATAGGCAGACCCTTATATCCGGGACATGAAACACATAAGGGGGGACCCTTATATCCCCGACATAAAAACACATAAGGGGGGACCCTTATATCCGGGACATAAAAACACATAAGGGGGGACTCTTATATCCGGGACATAAAAACACATAAGGGGGGACCCTTATATCCCCAACATAAAAACACATAAGGGGGGACCCTTATATCCGGGACATAAAAACACATAAGGGGGGACCCTTATATCCCCGACATAAAAACACATAAGGGGGGACCCTTATATCCGGGACATAAAAACACATAAGGGGGGACCCTTATATCCCCGACATAAAAACACATAAGGGGGGACCCTTATATCCCCGACATAAAAACACGTAAGGGGGTACCCTTATATCCGGGACATAAAAACACATAAGGGGGGACCCTTATATCCCCGACATAAAAACACATAAGGGGGGACCCTTATATCCGGGACATAAAAACACATAAGGGGGGACCCTTATATCCGGGACATAAAAACACATAAGGGGGGACCCTTATATCCCCGACATAAAAACACATAAGGGGGGACCCTTATATCCGGGACATAAAAACACATAAGGGGGGACCCTTATATCCCCGACATAAAAACACATAAGGGGGGACCCTTATATCCGGGACATAAAAACACATAAGGGGGGACCCTTAAATCCCCGACATAAAAACACATAAGGGGGGACCCTTATATCCCCGACATAAAAACACATAAGGGGGGACCCTTATATCCCCCACATAAAAACACATAAGGGGGGACCCTTATATCCCCGACATAAAAACACGTAAGGGGGGACCCTTATATCCCCGACATAAAAACACATAAGGGGGGACCCTTATATCCCCGACATAAAAACACATAAGGGGGGACCCTTATATCCGGGACATAAAAACACATAAGGGGGGACCCTTATATCCGGGACATGAAACACATAATGGGCAGACCCTTATATCTGGGACATGAAACACATAATGGGCAGACCCTTATATCCGGGACATGAAACACATAATAGGCAGACCCTTATATCCGGAACATGAAACACATAAGGGGGGACCCTTATATCCGGGACATAAAAACACATAAGGGGGGACCCTTATATCCCCGACATAAAAACACATAAGGGGGGACCCTTATATCCGGGACATAAAAACACATAAGGGGGGACCCTTTTATCCCCGACATAAAAACACATAAGGGGGACCCTTATATCCCCGACATAAAAACACGTAAGGGGGGACCCTTATATAGCCGACATAAAAACACATAAGGGGGGACCCTTATATCCGGGACATAAAAACACATAAGGTGGGACCCTTATATCCGGGACATGAAACAGATAATGGGCAGACCCTTATATCCGGGACATGAAACACATAAGGGGGGACCCTTATATCCCCGACATAAAAACCCATAAGGGGGGACCCTTATATCCCCGACATAAAAACACATAAGGGGGGACCCTTATATCCCCCACATAAAAACACTTAAGGGGGACCCTTATATCCGGGACATAAAAACTTATAAGGGGGGACCCTTATATCCGGGACATAAAAACACATAAGGGGGGACCCTTATATCCGGGACATGAAACACATAATAGGCAGACCCTTATATCCGGGACATGAAACACATAAGGGGGGACCCTTATATCCCCGACATAAAAACACATAAGGGGGGACCCTTATATCCGGAACATAAAAACACATAAGGGGGGACCCTTATATCCCCGACATAAAAACACATAAGGGGGGACCCTTATATCCGGGACATAAAAACACATAAGGGGGGACCCTTACATCCCCGACATAAAAACACATAAGGAAGGACCCTTATATCCCCGACATAAAAACACATAAGGGGGGACCCTTATATCCCCGACATAAAAACACATAAGGGGGGACCCTTATATCCCCGACATAAAAACACGTAAGGGGGGACCCTTATATCCCCGACATAAAAACACATAAGGGGGGACCCTTATATCCGGGACATAAAAACACATAAGGGGGGACCCTTATATCCGGGACATAAAACACATAATGGGCAGACCCTTATATCCGGGACATGAAACACATAAGGGGGGACCCTTATATCCCCGACATAAAAATATATAAGGGGGGACCCTTATATCCCCGACATAAAAACACATAAGGGGGGACCCTTATATCCGGGACATAAAACACATAATAGGCAGACAATTATATCTGGGACATAAAAACACATAAGGGGGGACCCTTATATCCGGGACATAAAAACACATAAGGGGGGACCCTTATATCCCCGACATAAAAACACATAAGGGGGGACCCTTATATCCCCGACATAAAAACACATAAGGGGGGACCCTTATATCCCCGACATAAAAACACGTAAGGGGGGACCCTTATATCCCCGACATAAAAACACATAAGGGGGGACCCTTATATCCCCGACATAAAAACACATAAGGGGGGACCCTTATATCCGGGACATAAAAACACATAAGGGGGGACCCTTATATCCGGGACATGAAACACATAATGGGCAGACCCTTATATCCGGGACATGAAACACATAATAGGCAGACCCTTATATCCGGAACATGAAACACATAAGGGGGGACCCTTATATCCCCGACATAAAAACACATAAGGGGTGATCCTTATATCCCCGACATAAAAACACATAAGGGGGGACCCTTATATCCGGGACATAAAAACACATAAGGGGGGACCCTTATATCCCCGACATAAAAACACATAAGGGGGACCCTTATATCCCCGACATAAAAACACGTAAGGGGGGACCCTTATATAGCCGACATAAAAACACATAAGGGGGGACCCTTATATCCGGGACATAAAAACACATAAGGTGGGACCCTTATATCCGGGACATGAAACAGATAATGGGCAGACCCTTATATCCGGGACATGAAACACATAAGGGGGGACCCTTTTATCCCCGACATAAAAACCCATAAGGGGGGACCCTTATATCCCCGACATAAAAACACATAAGGGGGGACCCTTATATCCCCCACATAAAAACACTTAAGGGGGACCCTTATATCCGGGACATAAAAACTTATAAGGGGGGACCCTTATATCCGGGACATAAAAACACATAAGGGGGGACCCTTATATCCGGGACATGAAACACATAATAGGCAGACCCTTATATCCGGGACATGAAACACATAAGGGGGGACCCTTATATCCCCGACATAAAAACACATAAGGGGGGACCCTTATATCCGGAACATAAAAACACATAAGGGGGGACCCTTATATCCCCGACATAAAAACACATAAGGGGGGACCCTTATATCCGGGACATAAAAACACATAAGGGGGGACCCTTACATCCCCGACATAAAAACACATAAGGAAGGACCCTTATATCCCCGACATAAAAACACATAAGGGGGGACCCTTATATCCCCGACATAAAAACACATAAGGGGGGACCCTTATATCCCCGACATAAAAACACATAAGGGGGGACCCTTATATCCGGGACATAAAAACACATAAGGGGGGACCCTTATATCCGGGACATGAAACACATAATGGGCAGACCCTTATATCCGGGACATGAAACACATAAGGGGGGACACTTATATCCCCGACATAAAAACATATAAGGGGGGACCCTTATATCCCCGACATAAAAACACATAAGGGGGGACCCTTATATCCGGGACATAAAACACATAATAGGCAGACAATTATATCTGGGACATGAAACACATAAGGGGGGACCCTTATATCCGGGACATAAAAACACATAAGGGGGGACCCTTATATCCGGGACATAAAAACACATAAGGGGGGACTCTTACATCCCCGACATAAAAACACATAAGGGGGGACCCTTATATCCCCGACATAAAAACACATAAGGGGGGACCCTTATATCCCCGACATAAAAACACATAAGGGGGCCCCTTATATCCGGGACATAAAAACACATAAGGGGGGACCCTTATATCCACCACATAAAAACACATAAGGGGGGACCCTTATATCCGGGACATGAAACACATAATGGGCAGACCCTTATATCCGGGACATGAAACACATAAGGGGGGACCCTTTTATCCGGGACATGAAACACATAAGGGGGGACCCTTTTATCCCCGACATAAAAACCCATAAGGGGGGACCCTTATATCCCCGACATAAAAACACATAAGGGGGGACCCTTATATCCCCCACATAAAAACACTTAAGAAGGACCCTTATATCCAGGACATAAAAACTTATAAGGGGGGACCCTTATATCCGGGACATAAAAACACATAAGGGGGGACCCTTATATCCGGGACATGAAACACATAATAGGCAGACCCTTATATCCGGGACATGAAACACATAAGGGGGGACCCTTATATCCCCGACATAAAAACACATAAGGGGGGACCCTTATATCCGGGACATGAAAAACTTATAAGGGGGGACCCTTATATCCGCCACATAAAAACACATAAGGGGGGACCCTTATATCCCCGACATAAAAACACATAAGGGGGGGCCCTTATATCCGGGACATGAAACACATAATGGGCAGACCCTTATATCCGGGACATGAAACACATAAGGGGGGACCCTTATATCCGGGACATAAAAACACATAAGGGGGGACCCTTATATCTCCAACATAAAAACACATAAGGGGGGACCCTTATATCCGGGACATAAAAACACATAAGGGGGGACCCTTATATCCGGGACATAAAAACACATAAGGGGGGACCCTTATATCCGGGACATTAAAACACATAAGGGGGGACCCTTATATCTGGGACATAAAAACACATAAGGGGGGACCCTTATATCCCCGACATAAAAACACATAAGGGGGGACCCTTATATCCGGGACATAAAAACACATAAGGGGGGACCCTTATATCCCCGACATAAAAACACATAAGGGGGGACCCTTATATCCGGGACATAAAAACACATAAGGGGGGACCCTTATATCCGGGACATAAAAACACATAAGGGGGGGACTCTTATATCCGGGACATAAAAACACATAAGGGGGGACCCTTATATCCGGGACATAAAAACACATAAGGGGGGACCCTTATATCCCCGACATAAAAACACATAAGGGGGGACCCTTATATCCGGGACATAAAAACACATAAGGGGGGACCCTTATATCCCCGACATAAAAACACATAAGGGGGGACCCTTATATCCCCGACATAAAAACACATAAGGGGGGACCCTTATATCCCCGACATAAAAACACATAAGGGGGGACCCTTATATCCCCGACATAAAAACACATAAGGGGGGACCCTAATATCCGGGACATGAAACACATAATGGGCAGACCCTTATATCCGGGACATGAAACACATAATGGGAAGACCCTTATATCCGGGACATGAAACACATAATAGGCAGACCCTTATATCCGGGACATGAAAAACATAAGGGGGGACCCTTATACCCCCGACATAAAAACACATAAGGGGGGACCCTTATATCCCCGACATAAAAACACATAAGGGGGGACCCTTATATCCCCGACATAAAAACACATAAGGGGTGATCCTTATATCCCCGACATAAAAACACATAAGGGGGGACCCTTATATCCCCGACATAAAAACACATAAGGGGGGACCCTTATATCTCCAACATAAAAACACATAAGGGGGGACCCTTATATCCGGGACATAAAAACACATAAGGGGGGACCCTTATATCCGGGACATAAAAACACATAAGGGGGGACCATTATATCCCCGACATAAAAACATATAAGGGGGGACCCTTATATCCGGGACATAAAAACACATAAGGGGGGACCCTTATATCCCCGACATAAAAACACATAAGGGGGGACCCTTATATCCGGGACATAAAAACACATAAGGGGGGACCCTTATATCCCCGACATAAAAACACATAAGGGGGGACCTTTATATCCCCGACATAAAAACACATAAGGGGGGACCCTTATATCCCCGACATAAAAACACATAAGGGGGGACCCTTATATCCGGGACATAAAAACACATAAGGGGGGACCCTTATATCCGCCACATAAAAACACATAAGGGGGGACCCTTATATCCCCGACATAAAAACACATAAGGGGGGACCCTTATATCCCCGACATAAAAACACATAAGGGGGGACCCTTATATCCGGGACATAAAAACACATAAGGGGGGACCCTTATATCCGCCACATAAAAACACATAAGGGGGGACACTTATATCCCCGACATAAAAACACATAAGGGGGGACCCTTATATCCGGGACATAAAAACTTATAAGGGGGGACCCTTATATCCGGGACATAAAAAAACATAAGGGGGGACCCTTATATCCGGGACATTAAACACATAATAGGCAGACCCTTATATCCGGGACATGAGACACATAAGGGGGGACCCTTATATCCGGGACACAAAAACACATAAGGGGGGACCCTTATATCCCCGACATAAAAACACATAAGGGGTGATCCTTATATCCCCGACATAAAAACACATAAGGGGGGACCCTTATATCCCCGACATAAAAACACATAAGGGGGGACCCTTATATCTCCAACATAAAAACACATAAGGGGGGACCCTTATATCCGGGACATAAAAACACATAAGGGGGGACCCTTATATCCGGGACATAAAAACACATAAGGGGGGACCCTTATATCCCCGACATAAAAACATATAAGGGGGGACCCTTATATCCGGGACATAAAAACACATAAGGGGGGACCCTTATATCCCCGACATAAAAACACATAAGGGGGGACCCTTATATCCGGGACATAAAAACACATAAGGGGGGACCCTTATATCCCCGACATAAAAACACATAAGGGGGGACCTTTATATCCCCGACATAAAAACACATAAGGGGGGACCCTTATATCCCCGACATAAAAACACATAAGGGGGGACCCTTATATCCGGGACATAAAAACACATAAGGGGGGACCCTTATATCCGCCACATAAAAACACATAAGGGGGGACCCTTATATCCCCGACATAAAAACACATAAGGGGGGACCCTTATATCCGGGACATAAATACTTATAAGGGGGGACCCTTATATCCGGGACATAAAAAAACATAAGGGGGGACCCTTATATCCGGGACATTAAACACATAATAGGCAGACCCTTATATCCGGGACATGAGACACATAAGGGGGGACCCTTATATCCGGGACATGAAACACATAATAGGCAGACCCTTATATCCGGGACATGAAACACATAAGGGGGGACCCTTATATCCCCGACATAAAAACACATAAGGGGGGACCCTTATATCCGGGACATAAAAACACATAAGGGGGGACCCTTATATCCGCCACATAAAAACACATAAGGGGGGACACTTATATCCCCGACATAAAAACACATAAGGGGGGACCCTTATATCCGGGACATAAATACTTATAAGGGGGGACCCTTATATCCGGGACATAAAAAAACATAAGGGGGGACCCTTATATCCGGGACATTAAACACATAATAGGCAGACCCTTATATCCGGGACATGAGACACATAAGGGGGGACCCTTATATCCGGGACATAAAAACACATAAGGGGGGACCCTTATATCCGGGACATAAAAACACATAAGGGGGGACCCTATATCCCCGACATAAAAACACATAAGGGGGGACCCTTATATCCCGACATAAAACACATAAGGGGGGACCCTTATATCCCCGACATAAAAACACATAAGGGGGACCCTTATATCCCCGACATAAAAACACATAAGAGGGGACCCTTATATCCGGGACATAAAAAAACATAAGCGGGGACCCTTATATCCGGAAATGAAACACATAATGGGCAGACCCTTATATCCGGGACATGAAACACATAAGGGGGACCCTTTTATCCCCGACATATAAACCCATAAGGGGGGACCCTTATATCCCCGACATAAAAACACATAAGGGGGGACCCTTATATCCCCCACATAAAAACACTTAGGGGGACCCTTATATCCGGGACATAAAAACTTATAAGGGGGGACCCTTATATCCGGACATAAAAACACATAAGGGGGGACCCTTATATCCGGGACATGAAACACATAATAGGCAGACCCTTATATCCGGGACATGAAACACATAAGGGGGGACCCTTATATCCGGGACATAAAAACACATAAGGGGGGACCCTTATATCCGGGACATGAAACACATAATAGGCAGACCCTTATATCCGGGACATGAAAACACATAAGGGGGGACCCTTATATCCCGACATAAAAACACATAAGGGGGGGACCCTTATATCCGGAACATAAAAACACATAAGGGGGGACCCTTATATCCCCGACATAAAAACACATAAGGGGGGACCCTTATATCCGGGACATAAAAACACATAAGGGGGGACCCTTACATCCCCGACATAAAAACACATAAGGAAGGACCCTTATATCCCCGACATAAAAACACATAAGGGGGGACCCTTATATCCCCGACATAAAAACACATAAGGGGGGACCCTTATATCCCCGACATAAAAACACGTAAGGGGGGACCCTTATATCCCCGACATAAAAACACATAAGGGGGGACCCTTATATCCGGGACATAAAAACACATAAGGGGGGACCCTTATATCCGGGACATAAAACACATAATGGGCAGACCCTTATATCCGGGACATGAAACACATAAGGGGGGACCCTTATATCCCCGACATAAAAATATATAAGGGGGGACCCTTATATCCCCGACATAAAAACACATAAGGGGGGACCCTTATATCCGGGACATATAAACACATAATAGGCAGACAATTATATCTGGGACATAAAAACACATAAGGGGGGACCCTTATATCCGGGACATAAAAACACATAAGGGGGGACCCTTATATCCCCGACATAAAAACACATAAGGGGGGACCCTTATATCCCCGACATAAAACACATAAGGGGGGACCCTTATATCCCCGACATAAAAACACGTAAGGGGGGACCCTTATATCCCCGACATAAAAACACATAAGGGGGGACCCTTATATCCCCGACATAAAAACACATAAGGGGGGACCCTTATATCCGGACATAAAAACACATAAGGGGGGACCCTTATATCGGGACATGAAACACATAATGGGCAGACCCTTATATCTGGGACATGAAACACATAATGGGCAGACCCTTATATCCGGGACATGAAACACATAATAGGCAGACCCTTATATCCGGAACATGAAACACATAAGGGGGGACCCTTATATCCCCGACATAAAAACACATAAGGGGTGATCCTTATATCCCCGACATAAAAACACATAAGGGGGGACCCTTATATCCGGGACATAAAAACACATAAGGGGGGACCCTTATATCCCCGACATAAAAACACATAAGGGGGACCCTTATATCCCCGACATAAAAACACGTAAGGGGGGACCCTTATATAGCCGACATAAAAACACATAAGGGGGGACCCTTATATCCGGGACATAAAAACACATAAGGTGGGACCCTTATATCCGGGACATGAAACAGATAATGGGCAGACCCTTATATCCGGGACATGAAACACATAAGGGGGGACCCTTTTATCCCCGACATAAAAACCCATAAGGGGGGACCCTTATATCCCCGACATAAAAACACATAAGGGGGGACCCTTATATCCCCCACATAAAAACACTTAAGGGGGACCCTTATATCCGGGACATAAAAACTTATAAGGGGGGACCCTTATATCCGGGACATAAAAACACATAAGGGGGGACCCTTATATCCGGGACATGAAACACATAATAGGCAGACCCTTATATCCGGGACATGAAACACATAAGGGGGGACCCTTATATCCCCGACATAAAAACACATAAGGGGGGACCCTTATATCCGGAACATAAAAACACATAAGGGGGGACCCTTATATCCCCGACATAAAAACACATAAGGGGGGACCCTTATATCCGGGACATAAAAAACACATAAGGGGGGACCCTTACATCCCCGACATAAAAACACATAAGGAAGGACCCTTATATCCCCGACATAAAAACACATAAGGGGGGACCCTTATATCCCCGACATAAAAACACATAAGGGGGGGACCCTTATATCCCCGACATAAAAACACATAAGGGGGGACCCTTATATCCGGGACATAAAAACACATAAGGGGGGACCCTTATATCCGGGACATGAAACACATAATGGGCAGACCCTTATATCCGGGACATGAAACACATAAGGGGGGACACTTATATCCCCGACATAAAAACATAAGGGGGGACCCTTATATCCCCGACATAAAAACACATAAGGGGGGACCCTTATATCCGGGACATAAAACACATAATAGGCAGACAATTATATCTGGGACATGAAACACATAAGGGGGGACCCTTATATCCGGGACATAAAAACACATAAGGGGGGACCCTTATATCCGGGACATAAAAACACATAAGGGGGGACTCTTACATCCCCGACATAAAAACACATAAGGGGGGACCCTTATATCCCCGACATAAAAACACATAAGGGGGGACCCTTATATCCCCGACATAAAAACACATAAGGGGGCCCCTTATATCCGGGACATAAAAACACATAAGGGGGGACCCTTATATCCACCACATAAAAAACACATAAGGGGGGACCCTTATATCCGGGACATGAAACACATAATGGGCAGACCCTTATATCCGGGACATGAAACACATAAGGGGGGACCCTTTTATCCGGGACATGAAACACATAAGGGGGGACCCTTTTATCCCCGACATAAAAACCCATAAGGGGGGACCCTTATATCCCCGACATAAAAACACATAAGGGGGGACCCTTATATCCCCCACATAAAAACACTTAAGAAGGACCCTTATATCCAGGACATAAAAACTTATAAGGGGGGACCCTTATATCCGGGACATAAAAACACATAAGGGGGGACCCTTATATCCGGGACATGAAACACATAATAGGCAGACCCTTATATCCGGGACATGAAACACATAAGGGGGACCCTTATATCCCCGACATAAAAACACATAAGGGGGGACCCTTATATCCGGGACATGAAAAACTTATAAGGGGGGACCTTATATCCGCCACATAAAAACACATAAGGGGGGACCCTTATATCCCCGACATAAAAACACATAAGGGGGGGCCCTTATATCCGGGACATGAAACACATAATGGGCAGACCCTTATATCCGGGACATGAAACACATAAGGGGGGACCCTTATATCCGGGACATAAAAACACATAAGGGGGGACCCTTATATCTCCAACATAAAAACACATAAGGGGGGACCCTTATATCCGGGACATAAAAACACATAAGGGGGGACCCTTATATCCGGGACATAAAAACACATAAGGGGGGACCCTTATATCCGGGACATTAAAACACATAAGGGGGGACCCTTATATCTGGGACATAAAAACACATAAGGGGGGACCCTTATATCCCCGACATAAAAACACATAAGGGGGGACCCTTATATCCGGGACATAAAAACACATAAGGGGGGACCCTTATATCCCCGACATAAAAACACATAAGGGGGGACCCTTATATCCGGGACATAAAAACACATAAGGGGGGACCCTTATATCCGGGACATAAAAACACATAAGGGGGGGACTCTTATATCCGGGACATAAAAACACATAAGGGGGGACCCTTATATCCGGGACATAAAAACACATAAGGGGGGACCCTTATATCCCCGACATAAAAACACATAAGGGGGGACCCTTATATCCGGGACATAAAAACACATAAGGGGGGACCCTTATATCCCCGACATAAAAACACATAAGGGGGGACCCTTATATCCCCGACATAAAAACACATAAGGGGGGACCCTTATATCCCCGACATAAAAACACATAAGGGGGGACCCTTATATCCCCGACATAAAAACACATAAGGGGGGACCCTAATATCCGGGACATGAAACACATAATGGGCAGACCCTTATATCCGGGACATGAAACACATAATGGGAAGACCCTTATATCCGGGACATGAAACACATAATAGGCAGACCCTTATATCCGGGACATGAAAAACATAAGGGGGGACCCTTATACCCCCGACATAAAAACACATAAGGGGGGACCCTTATATCCCCGACATAAAAACACATAAGGGGGGACCCTTATATCCCCGACATAAAAACACATAAGGGGTGATCCTTATATCCCCGACATAAAAACACATAAGGGGGGACCCTTATATCCCCGACATAAAAACACATAAGGGGGGACCCTTATATCTCCAACATAAAAACACATAAGGGGGGACCCTTATATCCGGGACATAAAAACACATAAGGGGGGACCCTTATATCCGGGACATAAAAACACATAAGGGGGGACCATTATATCCCCGACATAAAAACATATAAGGGGGGACCCTTATATCCGGGACATAAAAACACATAAGGGGGGACCCTTATATCCCCGACATAAAAACACATAAGGGGGGACCCTTATATCCGGGACATAAAAACACATAAGGGGGGACCCTTATATCCCCGACATAAAAACACATAAGGGGGGACCTTTATATCCCCGACATAAAAACACATAAGGGGGGACCCTTATATCCCCGACATAAAAACACATAAGGGGGGACCCTTATATCCGGGACATAAAAACACATAAGGGGGGACCCTTATATCCGCCACATAAAAACACATAAGGGGGGACCCTTATATCCCCGACATAAAAACACATAAGGGGGGACCCTTATATCCCCGACATAAAAACACATAAGGGGGGACCCTTATATCCGGGACATAAAAACACATAAGGGGGGACCCTTATATCCGCCACATAAAAACACATAAGGGGGGACACTTATATCCCCGACATAAAAACACATAAGGGGGGACCCTTATATCCGGGACATAAAAACTTATAAGGGGGGACCCTTATATCCGGGACATAAAAAAACATAAGGGGGGACCCTTATATCCGGGACATTAAACACATAATAGGCAGACCCTTATATCCGGGACATGAGACACATAAGGGGGGACCCTTATATCCGGGACACAAAAACACATAAGGGGGGACCCTTATATCCCCGACATAAAAACACATAAGGGGTGATCCTTATATCCCCGACATAAAAACACATAAGGGGGGACCCTTATATCCCCGACATAAAAACACATAAGGGGGGACCCTTATATCTCCAACATAAAAACACATAAGGGGGGACCCTTATATCCGGGACATAAAAACACATAAGGGGGGACCCTTATATCCGGGACATAAAAACACATAAGGGGGGACCCTTATATCCCCGACATAAAAACATATAAGGGGGGACCCTTATATCCGGGACATAAAAACACATAAGGGGGGACCCTTATATCCCCGACATAAAAACACATAAGGGGGGACCCTTATATCCGGGACATAAAAACACATAAGGGGGGACCCTTATATCCCCGACATAAAAACACATAAGGGGGGACCTTTATATCCCCGACATAAAAACACATAAGGGGGGACCCTTATATCCCCGACATAAAAACACATAAGGGGGGACCCTTATATCCGGGACATAAAAACACATAAGGGGGGACCCTTATATCCGCCACATAAAAACACATAAGGGGGGACCCTTATATCCCCGACATAAAAACACATAAGGGGGGACCCTTATATCCGGGACATAAATACTTATAAGGGGGGACCCTTATATCCGGGACATAAAAAAACATAAGGGGGGACCCTTATATCCGGGACATTAAACACATAATAGGCAGACCCTTATATCCGGGACATGAGACACATAAGGGGGGACCCTTATATCCGGGACATGAAACACATAATAGGCAGACCCTTATATCCGGGACATGAAACACATAAGGGGGGACCCTTATATCCTCGACATAAAAACACATAAGGGGGGACCCTTATATCCGGGACATAAAAACACATAAGGGGGGACCCTTATATCCGCCACATAAAAACACATAAGGGGGGACACTTATATCCCCGACATAAAAACACATAAGGGGGGACCCTTATATCCGGGACATAAATACTTATAAGGGGGGACCCTTATATCCGGGACATAAAAAAACATAAGGGGGGACCCTTATATCCGGGACATTAAACACATAATAGGCAGACCCTTATATCCGGGACATGAGACACATAAGGGAGGACCCTTATATCCGGGACATAAAAACACATAAGGGGGGACCCTTATATCCGGGACATAAAAACACATAAGGGGGGACCCTTATATCCCCGACTTAAAAACACATAAGGGGGGACCCTTATATCCCCGACATAAAAACACATAAGGGGGGACCCTTATATCCCCGACATAAAAACACATAAGGGGACCCTTATATCCCCGACATAAAAACACATAAGAGGGGACCCTTATATCCGGGACATAAAAAAACATAAGCGGGGACCCTTATATCCGGGAAATGAAACACATAATGGGCAGACCCTTATATCCGGGACATGAAACACATAAGGGGGGACCCTTTTATCCCCGACATATAAACCCATAAGGGGGGACCCTTATATCCCCGACATAAAAACACATAAGGGGGGACCCTTATATCCCCCACATAAAAACACTTAAGGGGGACCCTTATATCCGGGACATAAAAACTTATAAGGGGGGACCCTTATATCCGGGACATAAAAACACATAAGGGGGGACCCTTATATCCGGGACATGAAACACATAATAGGCAGACCCTTATATCCGGGACATGAAACACATAAGGGGGGACCCTTATATCCGGGACATAAAAACACATAAGGGGGGACCCTTATATCCGGGACATAAAAACACATAAGGGGGGACCCTTATATCCAGGACATAAAAACACATAAGGGGGGACCCTTATATCCCCGACAAAAACACATAAGGGGGGACCCTTATATCCGGGACATAAAAACACATAAGGGGGGATCCTTATATCCCCGATATAAAAACACATAAGGGGGGACCCTTATATCCGGGACGTAAAAACACATAAGGGGGGACCCTTATATCCCCGACATAAAAACACATAAGGGGGGACCCTTATATCCCCGACATAAAAACACGTAAGGGGGTACCCTTATATCCGGGACATAAAACACATAAGGGGGGACCCTTATATCCCCGACATAAAAACACATAAGGGGGGACCCTTATATCCGGGACATAAAAACACATAAGGGGGGACCCTTATATCCGGGACATAAAAACACATAAGGGGGGACCCTTATATCCCCGACATAAAAACACATAAGGGGGGACCCTTATATCCGGGACATAAAAACACATAAGGGGGGACCCTTATATCCCCGACATAAAAACACATAAGGGGGGACCCTTATATCCCCGACATAAAAACACATAAGGGGGGACCCTTATATCCGGGACATAAAAACACATAAGGGGGGACCCTTATATCCCCGACATAAAAACACATAAGGGGGGACCCTTATATCCCCGACATAAAAACACATAAGGGGGGACCCTTATATCCCCGACATAAAAACACATAAGGGGGGACCCTTATATCCCCGACATAAAAACACGTAAGGGGGGACCCTTATATCCCCGACATAAAAACACATAAGGGGGGACCCTTATATCCCCGACATAAAAACACATAAGGGGGGACCCTTATATCCGGGACATAAAAACACATAAGGGGGGACCCTTATATCCGGGACATGAAACACATAATGGGCAGACCCTTATATCTGGGACATGAAACACATAATGGGCAGACCCTTATATCCGGGACATGAAACACATAATAGGCAGACCCTTTTATCCGGAACATGAAACACATAAGGGGGGACCCTTATATCCCCGACATAAAAACACATAAGGGGGGACCCTTATATCCGGGACATAAAAACACATAAGGGGGGACCCTTATATCCCCGACATAAAAACACATAAGGGGGGACCCTTATATCCGGGACATAAAAACACATAAGGGGGGACCCTTTTATCCCCGACATAAAAACACATAAGGGGGACCCTTATATCCCCGACATAAAAACACGTAAGGGGGGACCCTTATATAGCCGACATAAAAACACATAAGGGGGGACCCTTATATCCGGGACATAAAAACACATAAGGTGGGACCCTTATATCCGGGACATGAAACAGATAATGGGCAGACCCTTATATCCGGGACATGAAACACATAAGGGGGGACCCTTTTATCCCCGACATAAAAACCCATAAGGGGGGACCCTTATATCCCCGACATAAAAACACATAAGGGGGGACCCTTATATCCCCCACTTAAAAACACTGAAGGGGGACCCTTATATCCGGGACATAAAAACTTATAAGGGGGGACCCTTATATCCGGGACATAAAAACACATAAGGGGGGACCCTTATATCCGGGACATGAAACACATAATAGGCAGACCCTTATATCCGGGACATGAAACACATAAGGGGGGACCCTTATATCCCCGACATAAAAACACATAAGGGGGGACCCTTATATCCGGAACATAAAAACACATAAGGGGGGACCCTTATATCCCCGACATAAAAACACATAAGGGGGGACCCTTATATCCGGGACATGAAAAACTTATAAGGGGGGACCCTTATATCCGCCACATAAAAACACATAAGGGGGGACCCTTATATCCCCGACATAAAAACACATAAGGGGGTCCTTATATCCGGGACATGAAACACATAATGGGCAGACCCTTATATCCGGGACATGAAACACATAAGGGGGGACCCTTATATCCCCGACATAAAAACACATAAGGGGGGACCCTTATATCTCCAACATAAAAACACATAAGGGGGGACCCTTATATCCGGAACATAAAAACACATAAGGGGGGACCCTTATATCCCCGACATAAAAACACATAAGGGGGGACCCTTATATCCGGGACATAAAAACACATAAGGGGGGACCCTTATATCCGGGACATAAAAACACATAAGGGGGGACCCTTATATCCGGGACATAAAAACACATAAGGGGGGACCCTTATATCCGGGACATAAAAACACATAAGGGGGGACCCTTATATCCGGGACATAAAAACACATAAGGGGGGACCCTTATATCCGGGACATAAAAACACATAAGGGGGGACCATTATATCACCGACATAAAAACACATAAGGGGGGACCCTTATATCCGGGACATAAAAACACATAAGGGGGGACCCTTATATCCGGGACATAAGAACACATAAGGGGGGGACTCTTATATCCGGGACATAAAAACACATAAGGGGGGACCCTTATATCCGGGACATAAAAACACATAAGGGGGGACCCTTATATCCGGGACATAAAAACACATAAGGGGGGACCCTTATATCCCCGACATAAAAACACATAAGGGGGGACCCTTATATCCCCGACATAAAAACACATAAGGGGGGACCCTTATATCCCCGACATAAAAACACATAAGGGGGGACCCTTATATCCCCGACATAAAAACACATAAGGGGGGACCCTTATATCCCCGACATAAAAACACATAAGGGGGGACCCTTATATCCGGGACATAAAAACACATAAGCGGGGACCCTTATATCCGGGACATGAAACACATAATGGGCAGACCCTTATATCCGGGACATGAAACACATAAGGGGGGACCCTTTTATCCCCGACATAAAAACCCATAAGGGGGGACCCTTATATCCCCGACATAAAAACACATAAGGGGGGACCCTTATATCCCCCACATAAAAACACTTAAGGAGGACCCTTATATCCGGGACATAAAAACTTATAAGGGGGGACCCTTATATCCGGGACATAAAAACACATAAGGGGGGACCCTTATATCCGGGACATGAAACACATAATAGGCAGACCCTTATATCCGGGACATGAAACACATAAGGGGGGACCCTTATATCCCCGACATAAAAACACATAAGGGGGGACCCTTATATCCGGAACATAAAAACACATAAGGGGGGACCCTTATATCCCCGACATAAAAACACATAAGGGGGGACCCTTATATCCGGGACATGAAAAACTTATAAGGGGGGACCGTTATATCCGCCACATAAAAACACATAAGGGGGGACCCTTATATCCACGACATAAAAACACATAAGGGGGGGCCCTTATATCCGGGACATGAAACACATAATGGGCAGACCCTTATATCCGGGACATGAAACACATAAGGGGGGACCCTTATATCCCCGACATAAAAACACATAAGGGGGGACCCTTATATCTCCAACATAAAAACACATAAGGGGGGACCCTTATATCCGGGACATAAAAACACATAAGGGGGGACCCTTATATCCGGAACATAAAAACACATAAGGGAGGACCCTTATATCCGGGACATAAAAACACATAAGGGGGGACCCTTATATCCGGGACATAAAAACACATAAGGGGGGACCCTTATATCCGGGACATAAAAACACATAAGGGGGGACCCTTATATCCGGGACATAAAAACACATAAGGGGGACCCTTATATCCGGGACATAAAAACACATAAGGGGGACCCTTATATCCCCGACATAAAAACACATAAGGGGGGACCCTTATATCCGGGATATAAAAACACATAAGGGGGGACCCTTATATCCCCGACATAAAAACACATAAGGGGGGACCCTTATATCCGGGACATGAAACACATAAGGGGGGACCCTTATATCCCCGACATAAAAACACATAAGGGGGGACCCTTATATCCCCGACATAAAAACACATAAGGGGGGACCCTTATATCCCCGACATAAAAACACGTAAGGGGGGACCCTTATATCCCCGACATAAAAACACATAAGGGGGGACCCTTATATCCCCGACATAAAAACACATAAGGGGGGACCCTTATATCCGGGACATAAAAACACATAAGGGGGGACCCTTATATCCGGGACATGAAACACATAATGGGCAGACCCTTATATCTGGGACATGAAACACATAATGGGCAGACCCTTATATCCGGGACATGAAACACATAATAGGCAGACCCTTATATCCGGAACATGAAACACATAAGGGGGGACCCTTATATCCCCGACATAAAAACACATAATAGGGGACCCTTATATCCGGGACATTAAAACACATAAGGGGGGACCCTTATATCCCCGACATAAAAACACATAAGGGGGGACCCTTATATCCGGGACATAAAAACACATAAGGGGGGACCCTTTTATCCCCGACATAAAAACACATAAGGGGGACCCTTATATCCCCGACATAAAAACACGTAAGGGGGGACCCTTATATAGCCGACATAAAAACACATAAGGGGGGACCCTTATATCCGGGACATAAAAACACATAAGGTGGGACCCTTATATCCGGGACATGAAACAGATAATGGGCAGACCCTTATATCCGGGACATGAAACACATAAGGGGGGACCCTTTTATCCCCGACATAAAAACCCATAAGGGGGGACCCTTATATCCCCGACATAAAAACACATAAGGGGGGACCCTTATATCCCCCACTTAAAAACACTGAAGGGGGACCCTTATATCCGGGACATAAAAACTTATAAGGGGGGACCCTTATATCCGGGACATAAAAACACATAAGGGGGGACCCTTATATCCGGGACATGAAACACATAATAGGCAGACCCTTATATCCGGGACATGAAACACATAAGGGGGGACCCTTATATCCCCGACATAAAAACACATAAGGGGGGACCCTTATATCCGGAACATAAAAACACATAAGGGGGGACCCTTATATCCCCGACATAAAAACACATAAGGGGGGACCCTTATATCCGGGACATGAAAAACTTATAAGGGGGGACCCTTATATCCGCCACATAAAAACACATAAGGGGGGACCCTTATATCCCCGACATAAAAACACATAAGGGGGTCCTTATATCCGGGACATGAAACACATAATGGGCAGACCCTTATATCCGGGACATGAAACACATAAGGGGGGACCCTTATATCCCCGACATAAAAACACATAAGGGGGGACCCTTATATCTCCAACATAAAAACACATAAGGGGGGACCCTTATATCCGGAACATAAAAACACATAAGGGGGGACCCTTATATCCCCGACATAAAAACACATAAGGGGGGACCCTTATATCCGGGACATAAAAACACATAAGGGGGGACCCTTATATCCGGGACATAAAAACACATAAGGGGGGACCCTTATATCCCCGACATAAAAACACATAAGGGGGGACCCTTATATCCCCGACATAAAAACACATAAGGGGGGACCCTTATATCCCCGACATAAAAACACATAAGGGGGGACCCTTATATCCCCGACATAAAAACACATAAGGGGGGACCCTTATATCCCCGACATAAAAACACATAAGGGGGGACCCTTATATCTCCAACATAAAAACACATAAGGGGGGACCCTTATATCCGGGACATAAAAACACATAAGGGGGGACCCTTATATCCGGAACATAAAAACACATAAGGGGGGACCCTTATATCCCCGACATAAAAACACATAAGGGGGGACCCTTATATCCGGGACATAAAAACACATAAGGGGGGACCCTTATATCCGGGACATAAAAACACATAAGGGGGGACCCTTATATCCGGGACATAAAAACACATAAGGGGGGACCCTTATATCCGGGACATAAAAACACATAAGGGGGACCCTTATATCCCCGACATAAAAACACATAAGGGGGGGGCCTTATATCCGGGACATAAAAACACATAAGGGGGGACCCTTATATCCCCGACATTAAAACACATAAGGGGGGACCCTTATATCCGGGACATAAAAACACATAAGGGGGGACCCTTATATCCGGGACATAAAAACACATAAGGGGGGGACTCTTATATCCGGGACATAAAAACACATAAGGGGGGACCCTTATATCCGGGACATAAAAACACATAAGGGGGGACCCTTATATCCCCGACATAAAAACACATAAGGGTGGACCCTTATATCCCCGACATAAAAACACATAAGGGGGGACCCTTATATCCCCGACATAAAAACACGTAAGGGGGGACCCTTATATCCCCGACATAAAAACACATAAGGGGGGACCCTTATATCCGGGACATGAAACACATAATGGGCAGACCCTTATATCCGGGACATGAAACACATAATGGGAAGACCCTTATATCCGGGACATGAAACACATAATAGGCAGACCCTTATATCCGGGACATGAAAAACATAAGGGGGGACCCTTATACCCCCGACATAAAAACCCATAAGGGGGGACCCTTATATCCCCGACATAAAAACACATAAGGGGGGACCCTTATATCCCCGACATAAAAACACATAAAGGGGGATCCTTATATCCCCGACATAAAAACACATAAGGGGGGACCCTTATATCCCCGACATAAAAACACATAAGGGGGGACCCTTATATCTCCAACATAAAAACACATAAGGGGGGACCCTTATATCCGGGACATAAAAACACATAAGGGGGGACCCTTATATCCGGGACATAAAAACACATAAGGGGGGACCCTTATATCCCCGACATAAAAACATATAAGGGGGGACCCTTATATCCGGGACATAAAAACACAAAGGGGGGACCCTTATATCCGGGACATAAAAACACATAAGGGGGGACCCTTATATCCCCGACATAAAAACACATAAGGGGGGACCCTTATATCCTGGACATAAAAACACATAAGGGGGGACCCTTATATCCCCGACATAAAAACACATAAGGGGGGACCCTTATATCCCCGACATAAAAACACATAAGGGGGGACCCTTATATCCCCGACATAAAAACACATAAGGGGGGACCCTTATATCCGGGACATAAAAACACATAAGGGGGGACCCTTATATCCGCCACATAAAAACACATAAGGGGGGACACTTATATCCCCGACATAAAAACACATAAGGGGAGGCCCTTATATCCGGGACATGAAACACATAATGGGCAGACCCTTATATCTGGGACATGAAACACATAAGGGGGGACCCTTATATCCCCGACATAAAAACACATAAGGGGGGACCCTTATATCCAGGACATAAAAACTTATAAGGGGGGACCCTTATATCCGGGACATAAAAAAACATAAGGGGGGACCCTTATATCCGGGACATTAAACACATAATAGGCAGACCCTTATATCCGGGACATGAGACACATAAGGGGGGACCCTTATATCCGGGACATAAAAACACATAAGGGGGGACCCTTATATCCGGGACATAAAAACACATAAGGGGGGACCCTTATATCCCCGACATAAAAACACATAAGGGGGGACCCTTATATCCCCGACATAAAAACACATAAGGGGGGACCCTTATATCCCCGACATAAAAACACATAAGGGGGGACCCTTATATCCCCGACATAAAAACACATAAGGGGGGACCCTTATATCCGGGACATAAAAACACATAAGCGGGGACCCTTATATCCGGGAAATGAAACACATAATGGGCAGACCCTTATATCCGGGACATGAAACACATAAGGGGGGACCCTTTTATCCCCGACATAAAAACCCATAAGGGGGGACCCTTATATCCCCGACATAAAAACACATAAGGGGGGACCCTTATATCCCCCACATAAAAACACTTAAGGGGGACCCTTATATCCGGGACATAAAAACTTATAAGGGGGGACCCTTATATCCGGGACATAAAAACACATAAGGGGGGACCCTTATATCCGGGACTTGAAACACATAATAGGCAGACCCTTATATCCGGGACATGAAACACATAAGGGGGGACCCTTATATCCCCGACATAAAAACACATAAGGGGGGACCCTTATATCCGGGACATAAAAACACATAAGGGGGGACCCTTATATCCGGGACATAAAAACACATAAGGGGGGACCCTTATATCCCCGACATAAAAACACATAAGGGGGGACCCTTATATCCGGGACATAAAAACACATAAGGGGGGACCCTTATATCCCCGACATAAAAACACATAAGGGGGGACCCTTATATCCGGGACATAAAAACACATAAGGGGGGACCCTTATATCCCCGACATAAAAACACATAAGGGGGGACCCTTATATCCCCGACATAAAAACACGTAAGGGGGGACCCTTATATCCGGGACATAAAAACACATAAGGGGGGACCCTTATATCCGGGACATAAAAACACATAAGGGGGGACCCTTATATCCGGGACATAAAAACACATAAGGGGGGACCCTTATATCCGGGACATGAAACACATAATGGGCAGACCCTTATATCTGGGACATGAAACACATAATGGGCAGACCCTTATATCCGGGACATGAAACACATAATAGGCAGACCCTTATATCCGGAACATGAAACACATAAGGGGGGACCCTTATATCCCCGACATAAAAACACATAAGGCGGGACCCTTATATCCGGGACATAAAAACACATAAGGGGGGACCCTTATATCCCCGACATAAAAACACATAAGGGGGGACCCTTATATCCGTGACATAAAAACACATAAGGGGGACCCTTTTATCCCCGACATAAAAACACATAAGGGGGGACCCTTATATCCCCGACATAAAAACACGTAAGGGGGGACCCTTATATAGCCGACATAAAAACACATAAGGGGGGACCCTTATATCCGGGACATAAAAACACATAAGGGGGGACCCTTATATCCGGGACATGAAACAGATAATGGGCAGACCCTTATATCCGGGACATGAAACACATAAGGGGGGACCCTTATATCCCCGACATAAAAACACATAAAGGGGTACCCTTATATCCCCGACATAAAAACACATAAGGGGGACCCTTATATCCGGGACATAAAAACACATAAGGGGTGACCCTTATATCCGGGACATAAAAACTTATAAGGGGGGACCCTTATATCCGGGACATAAAAAAACATAAGGGGGGACCCTTATATCCGGGACATGAAACACATAGTAGGCAGACCCTTATATCCGGGACATGAGACACATAAGGGGGGACCCTTATATCCGGGACATAAAAACACATAAGGGGGGACCCTTATATCCGGGACATAAAAACACATAAGGGGGGGACTCTTATATCCGGGACATAAAAACACATAAGGGGGGACCCTTATATCCGGGACATAAAAACACATAAGGGGGGACCCTTATATCCCCGACATAAAAACACATAAGGGGGGACCCTTATATCCCCGACATAAAAACACATAAGGGGGGACCCTTATATCCCCGACATAAAAACACGTAAGGGGGGACCCTTATATCCCCGACATAAAAACACATAAGGGGGGACCCTTATATCCGGGACATGAAACACATAATGGGCAGACCCTTATATCCGGGACATGAAACACATAATGGGAAGACCCTTATATCCGGGACATGAAACACATAATAGGCAGACCCTTATATCCGGGACATGAAAAACATAAGGGGGGACCCTTATACCCCCGACATAAAAACACATAAGGGGGGACCCTTATATCCCCGACATAAAAACACATAAGGGGGGACCCTTATATCCCCGACATAAAAACACATAAAGGGGGATCCTTATATCCCCGACATAAAAACACATAAGGGGGGACCCTTATATCCCCGACATAAAAACACATAAGGGGGGACCCTTATATCTCCAACATAAAAACACATAAGGGGGGACCCTTATATCCGGGACATAAAAACACATAAGGGGGGACCCTTATATCCGGGACATAAAAACACATAAGGGGGGACCCTTATATCCCCGACATAAAAACATATAAGGGGGGACCCTTATATCCGGGACATAAAAACACAAAGGGGGGACCCTTATATCCGGGACATAAAAACACATAAGGGGGGACCCTTATATCCCCGACATAAAAACACATAAGGGGGGACCCTTATATCCTGGACATAAAAACACATAAGGGGGGACCCTTATATCCCCGACATAAAAACACATAAGGGGGGACCCTTATATCCCCGACATAAAAACACATAAGGGGGGACCCTTATATCCCCGACATAAAAACACATAAGGGGGGACCCTTATATCCGGTACATAAAAACACATAAGGGGGGACCCTTATATCCGCCACATAAAAACACATAAGGGGGGACACTTATATCCCCGACATAAAAACACATAAGGGGGGGCCCTTATATCCGGGACATGAAACACATAATGGGCAGACCCTTATATCCGGGACATGAAACACATAAGGGGGGACCCTTATATCCCCGACATAAAAACACATAAGGGGGGACCCTTATATCCGGGACATAAAAACTTATAAGGGGGGACCCTTATATCCGGGACATAAAAAAACATAAGGGGGGACCCTTATATCCGGGACATTAAACACATAATAGGCAGACCCTTATATCCGGGACATGAGACACATAAGGGGGGACCCTTATATCCGGGACATAAAAACACATAAGGGGGGACCCTTATATCCGGGACATAAAAACACATAAGGGGGGACCCTTATATCCCCGACATAAAAACACATAAGGGGGGACCCTTATATCCCCGACATAAAAACACATAAGGGGGGACCCTTATATCCCCGACATAAAAACACATAAGGGGGGACCCTTATATCCCCGACATAAAAACACATAAGGGGGGACCCTTATATCCGGGACATAAAAACACATAAGCGGGGACCCTTATATCCGGGACATGAAACACATAATGGGCAGACCCTTATATCCGGGACATGAAACACATAAGGGGGGACCCTTTTATCCCCGACATAAAAACCCATAAGGGGGGACCCTTATATCCCCGACATAAAAACACATAAGGGGGGACCCTTATATCCCCCACATAAAAACACTTAAGGAGGACCCTTATATCCGGGACATAAAAACTTATAAGGGGGGACCCTTATATCCGGGACATAAAAACACATGAGGGGGGACCCTTATATCCGGGACATGAAACACATAATAGGCAGACCCTTATATCCGGGACATGAAACACATAAGGGGGGACCCTTATATCCCCGACATAAAAACACATAAGGGGGGACCCTTATATCCGGAACATAAAAACACATAAGGGGGGACCCTTATATCCCCGACATAAAAACACATAAGGGGGGACCCTTATATCCGGGACATGAAAAACTTATAAGGGGGGACCGTTATATCCGCCACATAAAAACACATAAGGGGGGACCCTTATATCCACGACATAAAAACACATAAGGGGGGGCCCTTATATCCGGGACATGAAACACATAATGGGCAGACCCTTATATCCGGGACATGAAACACATAAGGGGGGACCCTTATATCCCCGACATAAAAACACATAAGGGGGGACCCTTATATCTCCAACATAAAAACACATAAGGGGGGACCCTTATATCCGGGACATAAAAACACATAAGGGGGGACCCTTATATCCGGAACATAAAAACACATAAGGGAGGACCCTTATATCCGGGACATAAAAACACATAAGGGGGGACCCTTATATCCGGGACATAAAAACACATAAGGGGGGACCCTTATATCCGGGACATAAAAACACATAAGGGGGGACCCTTATATCCGGGACATAAAAACACATAAGGGGGACCCTTATATCCGGGACATAAAAACACATAAGGGGGACCCTTATATCCCCGACATAAAAACACATAAGGGGGGACCCTTATATCCGGGATATAAAAACACATAAGGGGGGACCCTTATATCCCTGACATAAAAACACATAAGGGGGGACCCTTATATCCGGGACATGAAACACATAAGGGGGGACCCTTATATCCCCGACATAAAAACACATAAGGGGGGACCCTTATATCTCCAACATAAAAACACATAAGGGGGGACCCTTATATCCGGGACATAAAAACACATAAGGGGGGACCCTTATATCCAGAACATAAAAACACATAAGGGGGGACCCTTATATCCCCGACATAAAAACACATAAGGGGGGACCCTTATATCCGGGACATAAAAACACATAAGGGGGGACCCTTATATCCGGGACATAAAAACACATAAGGGGGGACCCTTATATCCTGGACATAAAAACACATAAGGGGGGACCCTTATATCCGGGACATAAAAACACATAAGGGGGACCCTTATATCCCCGACATAAAAACACATAAGGGGGGGGCCTTATATCCGGGACATGAAACACATAATGGGCAGACCCTTATATCCGGGACATGAAACACATAAGGGGGGACCCTTATATCCCCGACATAAAAACACATAAGGGGGGTCCCTTATATCTCCAACATAAAAACACATAAGGGGGGACCCTTATATCCGGGACATAAAAACACATAAGGGGGGACCCTTATATCCGGGACATAAAAACACATAAGGGGGGACCCTTATATCCGGGACATAAAAACACATAAGGGGGGACCCTTATATCCCCGACATAAAAACACATAAGGGGGGACCCTTATATCCCCGACATAAAAACACATAAGGGGGGACCCTTATATCCCCGACATAAAAACACATAAGGGGGGACCCTTATATCTCCAACATAAAAACACATAAGGGGGGACCCTTATATCCGGGACATAAAAACACATAAGGGGGGACCCTTATATCCGGGACATAAAAACACATAAGGGGGGACCCTTATATCCCCGACATAAAAACATATAAGGGGGGACCCTTATATCCGGGACATAAAAACACAAAGGGGGGACCCTTATATCCGGGACATAAAAACACATAAGGGGGGACCCTTATATCCCCGACATAAAAACACATAAGGGGGGACCCTTATATCCTGGACATAAAAACACATAAGGGGGGACCCTTATATCCCCGACATAAAAACACATAAGGGGGGACCCTTATATCCCCGACATAAAAACACATAAGGGGGGACCCTTATATCCCCGACATAAAAACACATAAGGGGGGACCCTTATATCCGGGACATAAAAACACATAAGGGGGGACCCTTATATCCGCCACATAAAAACACATAAGGGGGGACACTTATATCCCCGACATAAAAACACATAAGGGGAGGCCCTTATATCCGGGACATGAAACACATAATGGGCAGACCCTTATATCTGGGACATGAAACACATAAGGGGGGACCCTTATATCCCCGACATAAAAACACATAAGGGGGGACCCTTATATCCAGGACATAAAAACTTATAAGGGGGGACCCTTATATCCGGGACATAAAAAAACATAAGGGGGGACCCTTATATCCGGGACATTAAACACATAATAGGCAGACCCTTATATCCGGGACATGAGACACATAAGGGGGGACCCTTATATCCGGGACATAAAAACACATAAGGGGGGACCCTTATATCCGGGACATAAAAACACATAAGGGGGGACCCTTATATCCCCGACATAAAAACACATAAGGGGGGACCCTTATATCCCCGACATAAAAACACATAAGGGGGGACCCTTATATCCCCGACATAAAAACACATAAGGGGGGACCCTTATATCCCCGACATAAAAACACATAAGGGGGGACCCTTATATCCGGGACATAAAAACACATAAGCGGGGACCCTTATATCCGGGAAATGAAACACATAATGGGCAGACCCTTATATCCGGGACATGAAACACATAAGGGGGGACCCTTTTATCCCCGACATAAAAACCCATAAGGGGGGACCCTTATATCCCCGACATAAAAACACATAAGGGGGGACCCTTATATCCCCCACATAAAAACACTTAAGGGGGACCCTTATATCCGGGACATAAAAACTTATAAGGGGGGACCCTTATATCCGGGACATAAAAACACATAAGGGGGGACCCTTATATCCGGGACTTGAAACACATAATAGGCAGACCCTTATATCCGGGACATGAAACACATAAGGGGGGACCCTTATATCCCCGACATAAAAACACATAAGGGGGGACCCTTATATCCGGGACATAAAAACACATAAGGGGGGACCCTTATATCCGGGACATAAAAACACATAAGGGGGGACCCTTATATCCCCGACATAAAAACACATAAGGGGGGACCCTTATATCCGGGACATAAAAACACATAAGGGGGGACCCTTATATCCCCGACATAAAAACACATAAGGGGGGACCCTTATATCCGGGACATAAAAACACATAAGGGGGGACCCTTATATCCCCGACATAAAAACACATAAGGGGGGACCCTTATATCCCCGACATAAAAACACGTAAGGGGGGACCCTTATATCCGGGACATAAAAACACATAAGGGGGGACCCTTATATCCGGGACATAAAAACACATAAGGGGGGACCCTTATATCCGGGACATAAAAACACATAAGGGGGGACCCTTATATCCGGGACATGAAACACATAATGGGCAGACCCTTATATCTGGGACATGAAACACATAATGGGCAGACCCTTATATCCGGGACATGAAACACATAATAGGCAGACCCTTATATCCGGAACATGAAACACATAAGGGGGGACCCTTATATCCCCGACATAAAAACACATAAGGCGGGACCCTTATATCCGGGACATAAAAACACATAAGGGGGGACCCTTATATCCCCGACATAAAAACACATAAGGGGGGACCCTTATATCCGTGACATAAAAACACATAAGGGGGACCCTTTTATCCCCGACATAAAAACACATAAGGGGGGACCCTTATATCCCCGACATAAAAACACGTAAGGGGGGACCCTTATATAGCCGACATAAAAACACATAAGGGGGGACCCTTATATCCGGGACATAAAAACACATAAGGGGGGACCCTTATATCCGGGACATGAAACAGATAATGGGCAGACCCTTATATCCGGGACATGAAACACATAAGGGGGGACCCTTATATCCCCGACATAAAAACACATAAAGGGGTACCCTTATATCCCCGACATAAAAACACATAAGGGGGACCCTTATATCCGGGACATAAAAACACATAAGGGGTGACCCTTATATCCGGGACATAAAAACTTATAAGGGGGGACCCTTATATCCGGGACATAAAAAAACATAAGGGGGGACCCTTATATCCGGGACATGAAACACATAGTAGGCAGACCCTTATATCCGGGACATGAGACACATAAGGGGGGACCCTTATATCCGGGACATAAAAACACATAAGGGGGGACCCTTATATCCGGGACATAAAAACACATAAGGGGGGGACTCTTATATCCGGGACATAAAAACACATAAGGGGGGACCCTTATATCCGGGACATAAAAACACATAAGGGGGGACCCTTATATCCCCGACATAAAAACACATAAGGGGGGACCCTTATATCCCCGACATAAAAACACATAAGGGGGGACCCTTATATCCCCGACATAAAAACACGTAAGGGGGGACCCTTATATCCCCGACATAAAAACACATAAGGGGGGACCCTTATATCCGGGACATGAAACACATAATGGGCAGACCCTTATATCCGGGACATGAAACACATAATGGGAAGACCCTTATATCCGGGACATGAAACACATAATAGGCAGACCCTTATATCCGGGACATGAAAAACATAAGGGGGGACCCTTATACCCCCGACATAAAAACACATAAGGGGGGACCCTTATATCCCCGACATAAAAACACATAAGGGGGGACCCTTATATCCCCGACATAAAAACACATAAAGGGGGATCCTTATATCCCCGACATAAAAACACATAAGGGGGGACCCTTATATCCCCGACATAAAAACACATAAGGGGGGACCCTTATATCTCCAACATAAAAACACATAAGGGGGGACCCTTATATCCGGGACATAAAAACACATAAGGGGGGACCCTTATATCCGGGACATAAAAACACATAAGGGGGGACCCTTATATCCCCGACATAAAAACATATAAGGGGGGACCCTTATATCCGGGACATAAAAACACAAAGGGGGGACCCTTATATCCGGGACATAAAAACACATAAGGGGGGACCCTTATATCCCCGACATAAAAACACATAAGGGGGGACCCTTATATCCTGGACATAAAAACACATAAGGGGGGACCCTTATATCCCCGACATAAAAACACATAAGGGGGGACCCTTATATCCCCGACATAAAAACACATAAGGGGGGACCCTTATATCCCCGACATAAAAACACATAAGGGGGGACCCTTATATCCGGTACATAAAAACACATAAGGGGGGACCCTTATATCCGCCACATAAAAACACATAAGGGGGGACACTTATATCCCCGACATAAAAACACATAAGGGGGGGCCCTTATATCCGGGACATGAAACACATAATGGGCAGACCCTTATATCCGGGACATGAAACACATAAGGGGGGACCCTTATATCCCCGACATAAAAACACATAAGGGGGGACCCTTATATCCGGGACATAAAAACTTATAAGGGGGGACCCTTATATCCGGGACATAAAAAAACATAAGGGGGGACCCTTATATCCGGGACATTAAACACATAATAGGCAGACCCTTATATCCGGGACATGAGACACATAAGGGGGGACCCTTATATCCGGGACATAAAAACACATAAGGGGGGACCCTTATATCCGGGACATAAAAACACATAAGGGGGGACCCTTATATCCCCGACATAAAAACACATAAGGGGGGACCCTTATATCCCCGACATAAAAACACATAAGGGGGGACCCTTATATCCCCGACATAAAAACACATAAGGGGGGACCCTTATATCCCCGACATAAAAACACATAAGGGGGGACCCTTATATCCGGGACATAAAAACACATAAGCGGGGACCCTTATATCCGGGACATGAAACACATAATGGGCAGACCCTTATATCCGGGACATGAAACACATAAGGGGGGACCCTTTTATCCCCGACATAAAAACCCATAAGGGGGGACCCTTATATCCCCGACATAAAAACACATAAGGGGGGACCCTTATATCCCCCACATAAAAACACTTAAGGAGGACCCTTATATCCGGGACATAAAAACTTATAAGGGGGGACCCTTATATCCGGGACATAAAAACACATGAGGGGGGACCCTTATATCCGGGACATGAAACACATAATAGGCAGACCCTTATATCCGGGACATGAAACACATAAGGGGGGACCCTTATATCCCCGACATAAAAACACATAAGGGGGGACCCTTATATCCGGAACATAAAAACACATAAGGGGGGACCCTTATATCCCCGACATAAAAACACATAAGGGGGGACCCTTATATCCGGGACATGAAAAACTTATAAGGGGGGACCGTTATATCCGCCACATAAAAACACATAAGGGGGGACCCTTATATCCACGACATAAAAACACATAAGGGGGGGCCCTTATATCCGGGACATGAAACACATAATGGGCAGACCCTTATATCCGGGACATGAAACACATAAGGGGGGACCCTTATATCCCCGACATAAAAACACATAAGGGGGGACCCTTATATCTCCAACATAAAAACACATAAGGGGGGACCCTTATATCCGGGACATAAAAACACATAAGGGGGGACCCTTATATCCGGAACATAAAAACACATAAGGGAGGACCCTTATATCCGGGACATAAAAACACATAAGGGGGGACCCTTATATCCGGGACATAAAAACACATAAGGGGGGACCCTTATATCCGGGACATAAAAACACATAAGGGGGGACCCTTATATCCGGGACATAAAAACACATAAGGGGGACCCTTATATCCGGGACATAAAAACACATAAGGGGGACCCTTATATCCCCGACATAAAAACACATAAGGGGGGACCCTTATATCCGGGATATAAAAACACATAAGGGGGGACCCTTATATCCCTGACATAAAAACACATAAGGGGGGACCCTTATATCCGGGACATGAAACACATAAGGGGGGACCCTTATATCCCCGACATAAAAACACATAAGGGGGGACCCTTATATCTCCAACATAAAAACACATAAGGGGGGACCCTTATATCCGGGACATAAAAACACATAAGGGGGGACCCTTATATCCAGAACATAAAAACACATAAGGGGGGACCCTTATATCCCCGACATAAAAACACATAAGGGGGGACCCTTATATCCGGGACATAAAAACACATAAGGGGGGACCCTTATATCCGGGACATAAAAACACATAAGGGGGGACCCTTATATCCTGGACATAAAAACACATAAGGGGGGACCCTTATATCCGGGACATAAAAACACATAAGGGGGACCCTTATATCCCCGACATAAAAACACATAAGGGGGGGGCCTTATATCCGGGACATGAAACACATAATGGGCAGACCCTTATATCCGGGACATGAAACACATAAGGGGGGACCCTTATATCCCCGACATAAAAACACATAAGGGGGGTCCCTTATATCTCCAACATAAAAACACATAAGGGGGGACCCTTATATCCGGGACATAAAAACACATAAGGGGGGACCCTTATATCCGGGACATAAAAACACATAAGGGGGGACCCTTATATCCGGGACATAAAAACACATAAGGGGGGACCCTTATATCCCCGACATAAAAACACATAAGGGGGGACCCTTATATCCCCGACATAAAAACACATAAGGGGGGACCCTTATATCCCCGACATAAAAACACATAAGGGGGGACCCTTATATCCCCGACATAAAAACACATAAGGGGGGACCCTTATATCCCCGACATAAAAACACATAAGGGGGGACCCTTATATCCCCGACATAAAAACACATAAGGGGGGACCCTTATATCTCCAACATAAAAACACATAAGGGGGGACCCTTATATCCGGGACATAAAAACACATAAGGGGGGACCCTTATATCCGGAACATAAAAACACATAAGGGGGGACCCTTATATCCCCGACATAAAAACACATAAGGGGGGACCCTTATATCCGGGACATAAAAACACATAAGGGGGGACCCTTATATCCGGGACATAAAAACACATAAGGGGGGACCCTTATATCCGGGACATAAAAACACATAAGGGGGACCCTTATATCCCCGACATAAAAACACATAAGGGGGGGGCCTTATATCCGGGACATAAAAACACATAAGGGGGGACCCTTATATCCCCGACATTAAAACACATAAGGGGGGACCCTTATATCCGGGACATAAAAACACATAAGGGGGGACCCTTATATCCGGGACATAAAAACACATAAGGGGGGGACTCTTATATCCGGGACATAAAAACACATAAGGGGGGACCCTTATATCCGGGACATAAAAACACATAAGGGGGGACCCTTATATCCCCGACATAAAAACACATAAGGGGGGACCCTTATATCCCTGACATAAAAACACATAAGGGGGGACCCTTATATCCCCGACATAAAAACACGTAAGGGGGGACCCTTATATCCCCGACATAAAAACACATAAGGGGGGACCCTTATATCCGGGACATGAAACACATAATGGGCAGACCCTTATATCCGGGACATGAAACACATAATGGGAAGACCCTTATATCCGGGACATGAAACACATAATAGGCAGACCCTTATATCCGGGACATGAAAAACATAAGGGGGGACCCTTATACCCCCGACATAAAAACCCATAAGGGGGGACCCTTATATCCCCGACATAAAAACACATAAGGGGGGACCCTTATATCCCCGACATAAAAACACATAAAGGGGGATCCTTATATCCCCGACATAAAAACACATAAGGGGGGACCCTTATATCCCCGACATAAAAACACATAAGGGGGGACCCTTATATCTCCAACATAAAAACACATAAGGGGGGACCCTTATATCCGGGACATAAAAACACATAAGGGGGGACCCTTATATCCGGGACATAAAAACACATAAGGGGGGACCCTTATATCCCCGACATAAAAACATATAAGGGGGGACCCTTATATCCGGGACATAAAAACACAAAGGGGGGACCCTTATATCCGGGACATAAAAACACATAAGGGGGGACCCTTATATCCCCGACATAAAAACACATAAGGGGGGACCCTTATATCCTGGACATAAAAACACATAAGGGGGGACCCTTATATCCCCGACATAAAAACACATAAGGGGGGACCCTTATATCCCCGACATAAAAACACATAAGGGGGGACCCTTATATCCCCGACATAAAAACACATAAGGGGGGACCCTTATATCCGGGACATAAAAACACATAAGGGGGGACCCTTATATCCGCCACATAAAAACACATAAGGGGGGACACTTATATCCCCGACATAAAAACACATAAGGGGAGGCCCTTATATCCGGGACATGAAACACATAATGGGCAGACCCTTATATCTGGGACATGAAACACATAAGGGGGGACCCTTATATCCCCGTCATAAAAACACATAAGGGGGGACCCTTATATCCGGGACATAAAAACTTATAAGGGGGGACCCTTATATCCGGGACATAAAAAAACATAAGGGGGGACCCTTATATCCGGGACATTAAACACATAATAGGCAGACCCTTATATCCGGGACATGAGACACATAAGGGGGGACCCTTATATCCGGGACATAAAAACACATAAGGGGGGACCCTTATATCCGGGACATAAAAACACATAAGGGGGGACCCTTATATCCCCGACATAAAAACACATAAGGGGGGACCCTTATATCCCCGACATAAAAACACATAAGGGGGGACCCTTATATCCCCGACATAAAAACACATAAGGGGGGACCCTTATATCCCCGACATAAAAACACATAAGGGGGGACCCTTATATCCGGGACATAAAAACACATAAGCGGGGACCCTTATATCCGGGAAATGAAACACATAATGGGCAGACCCTTATATCCGGGACATGAAACACATAAGGGGGGACCCTTTTATCCCCGACATAAAAACCCATAAGGGGGGACCCTTATATCCCCGACATAAAAACACATAAGGGGGGACCCTTATATCCCCCACATAAAAACACTTAAGGGGGACCCTTATATCCGGGACATAAAAACTTATAAGGGGGGACCCTTATATCCGGGACATAAAAACACATAAGGGGGGACCCTTATATCCGGGACTTGAAACACATAATAGGCAGACCCTTATATCCGGGACATGAAACACATAAGGGGGGACCCTTATATCCCCGACATAAAAACACATAAGGGGGGACCCTTATATCCGGGACATAAAAACACATAAGGGGGGACCCTTATATCCGGGACATAAAAACACATAAGGGGGGACCCTTATATCCCCGACATAAAAACACATAAGGGGGGACCCTTATATCCGGGACATAAAAACACATAAGGGGGGACCCTTATATCCCCGACATAAAAACACATAAGGGGGGACCCTTATATCCGGGACATAAAAACACATAAGGGGGGACCCTTATATCCCCGACATAAAAACACATAAGGGGGGACCCTTATATCCCCGACATAAAAACACGTAAGGGGGGACCCTTATATCCGGGACATAAAAACACATAAGGGGGGACCCTTATATCCGGGACATAAAAACACATAAGAGGGGGCCCTTATATCCGGGACATAAAAACACATAAGGGGGGACCCTTATATCCGGGACATGAAACACATAATGGGCAGACCCTTATATCTGGGACATGAAACACATAATGGGCAGACCCTTATATCCGGGACATGAAACACATAATAGGCAGACCCTTATATCCGGAACATGAAACACATAAGGGGGGACCCTTATATCCCCGACATAAAAACACATAAGGCGGGACCCTTATATCCGGGACATAAAAACACATAAGGGGGGACCCTTATATCCCCGACATAAAAACACATAAGGGGGGACCCTTATATCCGTGACATAAAAACACATAAGGGGGACCCTTTTATCCCCGACATAAAAACACATAAGGGGGGACCCTTATATCCCCGACATAAAAACACGTAAGGGGGGACCCTTATATAGCCGACATAAAAACACATAAGGGGGGACCCTTATATCCGGGACATAAAAACACATAAGGGGGGACCCTTATATCCGGGACATGAAACAGATAATGGGCAGACCCTTATATCCGGGACATGAAACACATAAGGGGGGACCCTTATATCCCCGACATAAAAACACATAAAGGGGTACCCTTATATCCCCGACATAAAAACACATAAGGGGGACCCTTATATCCGGGACATAAAAACACATAAGGGGTGACCCTTATATCCGGGACATAAAAACTTATAAGGGGGGACCCTTATATCCGGGACATAAAAAAACATAAGGGGGGACCCTTATATCCGGGACATGAAACACATAGTAGGCAGACCCTTATATCCGGGACATGAGACACATAAGGGGGGACCCTTATATCCGGGACATAAAAACACATAAGGGGGGACCCTTATATCCGGGACATAAAAACACATAAGGGGGGGACTCTTATATCCGGGACATAAAAACACATAAGGGGGGACCCTTATATCCGGGACATAAAAACACATAAGGGGGGACCCTTATATCCCCGACATAAAAACACATAAGGGGGGACCCTTATATCCCCGACATAAAAACACATAAGGGGGGACCCTTATATCCCCGACATAAAAACACGTAAGGGGGGACCCTTATATCCCCGACATAAAAACACATAAGGGGGGACCCTTATATCCGGGACATGAAACACATAATGGGCAGACCCTTATATCCGGGACATGAAACACATAATGGGAAGACCCTTATATCCGGGACATGAAACACATAATAGGCAGACCCTTATATCCGGGACATGAAAAACATAAGGGGGGACCCTTATACCCCCGACATAAAAACACATAAGGGGGGACCCTTATATCCCCGACATAAAAACACATAAGGGGGGACCCTTATATCCCCGACATAAAAACACATAAAGGGGGATCCTTATATCCCCGACATAAAAACACATAAGGGGGGACCCTTATATCCCCGACATAAAAACACATAAGGGGGGACCCTTATATCTCCAACATAAAAACACATAAGGGGGGACCCTTATATCCGGGACATAAAAACACATAAGGGGGGACCCTTATATCCGGGACATAAAAACACATAAGGGGGGACCCTTATATCCCCGACATAAAAACATATAAGGGGGGACCCTTATATCCGGGACATAAAAACACAAAGGGGGGACCCTTATATCCGGGACATAAAAACACATAAGGGGGGACCCTTATATCCCCGACATAAAAACACATAAGGGGGGACCCTTATATCCTGGACATAAAAACACATAAGGGGGGACCCTTATATCCCCGACATAAAAACACATAAGGGGGGACCCTTATATCCCCGACATAAAAACACATAAGGGGGGACCCTTATATCCCCGACATAAAAACACATAAGGGGGGACCCTTATATCCGGTACATAAAAACACATAAGGGGGGACCCTTATATCCGCCACATAAAAACACATAAGGGGGGACACTTATATCCCCGACATAAAAACACATAAGGGGGGGCCCTTATATCCGGGACATGAAACACATAATGGGCAGACCCTTATATCCGGGACATGAAACACATAAGGGGGGACCCTTATATCCCCGACATAAAAACACATAAGGGGGGACCCTTATATCCGGGACATAAAAACTTATAAGGGGGGACCCTTATATCCGGGACATAAAAAAACATAAGGGGGGACCCTTATATCCGGGACATTAAACACATAATAGGCAGACCCTTATATCCGGGACATGAGACACATAAGGGGGGACCCTTATATCCGGGACATAAAAACACATAAGGGGGGACCCTTATATCCGGGACATAAAAACACATAAGGGGGGACCCTTATATCCCCGACATAAAAACACATAAGGGGGGACCCTTATATCCCCGACATAAAAACACATAAGGGGGGACCCTTATATCCCCGACATAAAAACACATAAGGGGGGACCCTTATATCCCCGACATAAAAACACATAAGGGGGGACCCTTATATCCGGGACATAAAAACACATAAGCGGGGACTCTTATATCCGGGAAATGAAACACATAATGGGCAGACCCTTATATCCGGGACATGAAACACATAAGGGGGGACCCTTTTATCCCCGACATAAAAACCCATAAGGGGGGACCCTTATATCCCCGACATAAAAACACATAAGGGGGGACCCTTATATCCCCCACATAAAAACACTTAAGGGGGACCCTTATATCCGAGACATAAAAACTTATAAGGGGGGACCCTTATATCCGGGACATAAAAACACATAAGGGGGGACCCTTATATCCGGGACATGAAACACATAATAGGCAGACCCTTATATCCGGGACATGAAACACATAAGGGGGGACCCTTATATCCCCGACATAAAAACACATAAGGGGGGACCCTTATATCCGGGACATAAAAACACATAAGGGGGGACCCTTATATCCGGGACATAAAAACACATAAGGGGGGACCCTTATATCCCCGACATAAAAACACATAAGGGGGGACCCTTATATCCGGGACATAAAAACACATAAGGGGGGACCCTTATATCCCCGACATAAAAACACATAAGGGGGGACCCTTATATCCGGGACATAAAAACACATAAGGGGGGACCCTTATATCCCCGACATAAAAACACATAAGGGGGGACCCTTATATCCCCGACATAAAAACACGTAAGGGGGGACCCTTATATCCCCGACATAAAAACACATAAGGGGGGACCCTTATATCCGGGACATAAAAACACATAAGGGGGGACCCTTATATCCGGGACATAAAAACACATAAGGGGGGACCCTTATATCCGGGACATGAAACACATAATGGGCAGACCCTTATATCTGGGACATGAAACACATAATGGGCAGACCTTTATATCCGGGACATGAAACACATAATAGGCAGACCCTTATATCCGGAACATGAAACACATAAGGGGGGACCCTTATATCCCCGACATAAAAACACATAAGGGGGGACCCTTATATCCGGGACATAAAAACACATAAGGGGGGACCCTTATATCCCCGACATAAAAACACATAAGGGGGGACCCTTATATCCGTGACATAAAAACACATAAGGGGGACCCTTTTATCCCCGACATAAAAACACATAAGGGGGGACCCTTATATCCCCGACATAAAAACACGTAAGGGGGGACCCTTATATAGCCGACATAAAAACACATAAGGGGGGACCCTTATATCCGGGACATAAAAACACATAAGGGGGGACCCTTATATCCGGGACATGAAACAGATAATGGGCAGACCCTTATATCCGGGACATGAAACACATAAGGGGGGACCCTTATATCCCCGACATAAAAACACATAAAGGGGTACCCTTATATCCCCGACATAAAAACACATAAGGGGGGACCCTTATATCCGGGACATAAAAACACATAAGGGGTGACCCTTATATCCGGGACATAAAAACTTATAAGGGGGGACCCTTATATCCGGGACATAAAAAAACATAAGGGGGGACCCTTATATCCGGGACATGAAACACATAGTAGGCAGACCCTTATATCCGGGACATGAGACACATAAGGGGGGACCCTTATATCCGGGACATAAAAACACATAAGGGGGGACCCTTATATCCCCGACATAAAAACACATAAGGGGGGACCCTTATATCCGGGACATGAAACACATAATAGGCAGACCGTTATATCCGGGACATGAAACACATAAGGGGGGACCCTTATATCCCCAACATAAAAACACATAAGGGGGGACCCTTATATCCGGGACATAAAAACACATAAGGGGGGACCCTTATATCCCCGACATAAAAACACATAAGGGGGGACCCTTATATCCCCGACATAAAAACACATAAGGGGGAACCCTTATATCCCCGACATAAAAACACATAAGGGGGGACCCTTATATCCCCGACATAAAAACACATAAGGGGGGACCCTTATATCCGGGACATAAAAACACATAAGCGGGGACCCTTATATCCGGGACATGAAACACATAATGGGCAGACCCTTATATCCGGGACATGAAACACATAAGGGGGGACCCTTTTATCCCCG
This sequence comes from Hyperolius riggenbachi, assembly GCF_040937935.1. NCBI lineage: Eukaryota > Metazoa > Chordata > Amphibia > Anura > Hyperoliidae > Hyperolius > Hyperolius riggenbachi. The sequence goes on from NC_090648.1 coordinate 432,968,302, forward strand.
ACATAAAAACCCATAAGGGGGGACCCTTATATCCCCGACATAAAAACACATAAGGGGGGACCCTTATATCCCCCACATAAAAACACTTAAGGGGGACCCTTATATCCGGGACATAAAAACTTATAAGGGGGGACCCTTATATCCGGGACATAAAAACACATAAGGGGGGACCCTTATATCCGGGACATGAAACACATAATAGGCAGACCCTTATATCCGGGACATGAAACACATAAGGGGGGACCCTTATATCCCCGACATAAAAACACATAAGGGGGGACCCTTATATCCGGAACATAAAAACACATAAGGGGGGACCCTTATATCCCCGACATAAAAACACATAAGGGGGGACCCTTATATCCGGGACATGAAAAACTTATAAGGGGGGACCCTTATATCCGCCACATAAAAACACATAAGGGGGGACCCTTATATCCCCGACATAAAAACACATAAGGTGGGGGCCTTATATCCGGGACATGAAACACATAATGGGCAGACCCTTATATCCGGGACATGAAACACATAAGGGGGGACCCTTATATCCCCGACATAAAAACACATAAGGGGGGACCCTTATATCTCCAACATAAAAACACATAAGGGGGGACCCTTATATCCGGGACATAAAAACACATAAGGGGGGACCCTTATATCCGGAACATAAAAACACATAAGGGGGGACCCTTATATCCCCGACATAAAAACACATAAGGGGGGACCCTTATATCCGGGACATAAAAACACATAAGGGGGGACCCTTATATCCGGGACATAAAAACACATAAGGGGGGACCCTTATATCCGGGACATAAAAACACATAAGGGGGGACCCTTATATCCGGGACATAAAAACACATAAGGGGGGACCCTTATATCCGGGACATAAAAACACATAAGGGGGGACCCTTATATCACCGACATAAAAACACATAAGGGGGGACCCTTATATCCGGGACATAAAAACACATAAGGGGGGACCCTTATATCCGGGACATAAAAACACATAAGGGGGGGACTCTTATATCCGGGACATAAAAACACATAAGGGGGGACCCTTATATCCGGGACATAAAAACACATAAGGGGGGACCCTTATATCCGGGACATAAAAACACATAAGGGGGGACCCTTATATCCGGGACATAAAAACACATAAGGGGGGACCCTTATATCCGGGACATAAAAACACATAAGGGGTGATCCTTATATCCCCGACATAAAAACACATAAGGGGGGACCCTTATATCCCCGACATAAAAACACATAAGGGGGGACCCTTATATCCCCGACATAAAAACACATAAGGGGGGACCCTTATATCTCCAACATAAAAACACATAAGGGGGGACCCTTATATCCGGGACATAAAAACACATAAGGGGGGACCCTTATATCCGGGACATAAAAACACATAAGGGGGGACCCTTATATCCGGGACATAAAAACACATAAGGGGGGACCCTTATATCCGGGACATAAAAACCCATAAGGTGGGACCCTTATATCCCCGACATAAAAACACATAAGGGGGGACCCTTATATCTCCCACATAAAAACACTTAAGGGGGACCCTTATATCCGGGACATAAAAACTTATAAGGGGGGACCCTTATATCCGGGACATAAAAACACATAAGGGGGGACCCTTATATCCGGGACATGAAACACATAATAGGCAGACCCTTATATCCGGGACATGAAACACATAAGGGGGGACCCTTATATCCCCGACATAAAAACACATAAGGGGGGACCCTTATATCCGGAACATAAAAACACATAAGGGGGGACCCTTATATCCCCGACATAAAAACACATAAGGGGGGACCCTTTTATCCCCGACATAAAAACACATAAGGGGGGACCCTTATATCCCCGACATAAAAACACGTAAGGGGGGACCCTTATATAGCCGACATAAAAACACATAAGGGGGGACCCTTATATCCGGGACATAAAAACACATAAGGGGGGACCCTTATATCCGGGACATGAAACAGATAATGGGCAGACCCTTATATCCGGGACATGAAACACATAAGGGGGGACCCTTATATCCCCGACATAAAAACACATAAAGGGGGGCCCTTATATCCCCGACATAAAAACACATAAGGGGGGACCCTTATATCCCCGACATAAAAACACATAAGGGGGGACCCTTATATCCGGGACATAAAAACTTATAAGGGGGGACCCTTATATCCGGGACATATAAAAACATAAGGGGGGACCCTTATATCCAGGACATGAAACACATAGTAGGCAGACCCTTATATCCGGGACATGAGACACAAAAGGGGGGACCCTTATATCCGGGACATAAAAACACATAAGGGGGGACCCTTATATCCCCGACATAAAAACACATAAGGGGGGACCCTTATATCCGGGACATGAAACACATAATAGGCAGACCCTTATATCCGGGACATGAAACACATAAGGGGGGACCCTTATATCCCCGACATAAAAACACATAAGGGGGGACCCTTATATCCGGGACATAAAAACACATAAGGGGGGACCCTTATATCCCCGACATAAAAACACATAAGGGGGGACCCTTATATCCCAGACATAAAAACACATAAGGGGGGACCCTTATATCCCCGACATAAAAACACATAAGGGGGGACCCTTATATCCCCGACATAAAAACACATAAGGGGGGACCCTTATATCCGGGACATAAAAACACATAAGCGGGGACCCTTATATCCGTGACATGAAACACATAATTGGCAGACCCTTATATCCGGGACATGAAACACATAAGGGGGGACCCTTTTATCCCCGACATAAAAACCCATAAGGGGGGACCCTTATATCCCCGACATAAAAACACATAAGGGGGGACCCTTATATCCCCCACATAAAAACACTTAAGGGGGACCCTTATATCCGGGACATAAAAACTTATAAGGGGGGACCCTTATATCCGGGACATAAAAACACATAAGGGGGGACCCTTATATTCGGAACATGAAACACATAATAGGCAGACCCTTCTATCCGGGACATGAAACACATAAGGGGGGACCCTTATATCCCCGACATAAAAACACATAAGGGGGGACCCTTATATCCGGAACATAAAAACACATAAGAGGGGACCCTTATATCCCCGACATAAAAACACATAAGGGGGGACCCTTATATCCGGGACATGAAAAACTTATAAGGGGGGACCCTTATATCCGCCACATAAAAACACATAAGGGGGGACCCTTATATCCCCGACATAAAAACACATAAGGTGGGGGCCTTATATCCGGGACATGAAACACATAATGGGCAGACCCTTATATCCGGGACATGAAACACATAAGGGGGGACCCTTATATCCCCGACATAAAAACACATAAGGGGGGACCCTTATATCTCCAACATAAAAACACATAAGGGGGGACCCTTATATCCGGGACATAAAAACACATAAGGGGGGACCCTTATATCCGGAACATAAAAACACATAAGGGGGGACCCTTATATCCCCGACATAAAAACACATAAGGGGGGACCCTTATATCCGGGACATAAAAACACATAAGGGGGGACCCTTATATCCGGGACATAAAAACACATAAGGGGGGACCCTTATATCCGGGACATAAAAACACATAAGGGGGGACCCTTATATCCGGGACATAAAAACACATAAGGGGGGACCCTTATATCCGGGACATAAAAACACATAAGGGGGGACCCTTATATCCGGGACATAAAAACACATAAGGGGGGACCCTTATATCCGGGACATAAAAACACATAAGGGGGGACCCTTATATCCCCGACATAAAAACATATAAGGGGGGACCCTTATATCCGGGACATAAAAACACAAAGGGGGGACCCTTATATCCGGGACTTAAAAACACATAAGGGGGGACCCTTATATCCCCGACATAAAAACACATAAGGGGGACCCTTATATCCGGGACATAAAAACACATAAGGGGGGACCCTTATATCCCCGACATAAAAACACATAAGGGGGGACCCTTATATCCCTGACATAAAAACACATAAGGGGGGACCCTTATATCCCCGACATAAAAACACATAAGGGGGGACCCTTATATCCGGGACATAAAAACACATAAGGGGGGACCCTTATATCCGCCACATAAAAACACATAAGGGGGGACACTTATATCCCCGACATAAAAACACATAAGGGGGGGCCCTTATATCCGGGACATGAAACACATAATGGGCAGACCCTTATATCCGGGACATGAAACACATAAGGGGGGACCCTTATATCCCCGACATAAAAACACATAAGGGGGGACCCTTATATCTCCAACATAAAAACACATAAAGGGGGACCCTTATATCCGGGAAATAAAAACACATAAGGGGGGGCACTTATATCCGGGACATAAAAACACATAAGGGGGGACCCTCATATCCCCGACATAAAAACACATAAGGGGGGACCCTTATATCCGGGACATAAAAACACATAATGGGCAGACCCTTATATCCGGGACATGAAACACATAAGGGGGGACACTTATATCCCCGACATAAAAACATATAAGGGGGGACCCTTATATCCCCGACATAAAAACACATAAGGGGGGACCCTTATATCCGGGACATAAAACACATAATAGGCAGACAATTATATCTGGGACATGAAACACATAAGGGGGGACCCTTATATCCGGGACATAAAAACACATAAGGGGGGACCCTTATATCCGGGACATAAAAACACATAAGGGGGGACTCTTACATCCCCGACATAAAAACACATAAGGGGGGACCCTTATATCCCCGACATAAAAACACATAAGGGGGGACCCTTATATCCCCGACATAAAAACACATAAGGGGGCCCCTTATATCCGGGACATAAAAACACATAAGGGGGGACCCTTATATCCACCACATAAAAACACATAAGGGGGGACCCTTATATCCGGGACATGAAACACATAATGGGCAGACCCTTATATCCGGGACATGAAACACATAAGGGGGGACCCTTTTATCCGGGACATGAAACACATAAGGGGGGACCCTTTTATCCCCGACATAAAAACCCATAAGGGGGGACCCTTATATCCCCGACATAAAAACACATAAGGGGGGACACTTATATCCCCCACATAAAAACACTTAAGAAGGACCCTTATATCCAGGACATAAAAACTTATAAGGGGGGACCCTTATATCCGGGACATAAAAACACATAAGGGGGGACCCTTATATCCGGGACATGAAACACATAATAGGCAGACCCTTATATCCGGGACATGAAACACATAAGGGGGGACCCTTATATCCCCGACATAAAAACACATAAGGGGGGACCCTTATATCCTGGACATGAAAAACTTATAAGGGGGGACCCTTATATCCGCCACATAAAAACACATAAGGGGGGACCCTTATATCCCCGACATAAAAACACATAAGGGGGGGCCCTTATATCCGGGACATGAAACACATAATGGGCAGACCCTTATATCCGGGACATGAAACACATAAGGGGGGACCCTTATATCCGGGACATAAAAACACATAAGGGGGGACCCTTATATCCCCGACATAAAAACACATAAGGGGGGACCCTTATATCCGGGACATGAAACACATAATAGGCAGACCCTTATATCCGGGACATGAAACACATAAGGGGGGACCCTTATATCCCCGACATAAAAACACATAAGGGGGGACCCTTATATCCGAAACATAAAAACACATAAGGGGGGACCCTTATATCCCCGACATAAAAACACATAAGGGGGGACCCTTTTATCCCCGACATAAAAACACATAAGGGGGGACCCTTATATCCCCGACATAAAAACACGTAAGGGGGGACCCTTATATAGCCGACATAAAAACACATAAGGGGGGACCCTTATATCCGGGACATAAAAACACATAAGGGGGGACCCTTATATCCGGGACATGAAACAGATAATGGGCAGACCCTTATATCCGGGACATGAAACACATAAGGGGGGACCCTTATATCCCCGACATAAAAACACATAAAGGGGGGCCCTTATATCCCCGACATAAAAACACATAAGGGGGGACCCTTATATCCCCGACATAAAAACACATAAGGGGGGACCCTTATATCCGGGACATAAAAACTTATAAGGGGGGACCCTTATATCCGGGACATATAAAAACATAAGGGGGGACCCTTATATCCAGGACATGAAACACATAGTAGGCAGACCCTTATATCCGGGACATGAGACACAAAAGGGGGGACCCTTATATCCGGGACATAAAAACACATAAGGGGGGACCCTTATATCCCCGACATAAAAACACATAAGGGGGGACCCTTATATCCGGGACATGAAACACATAATAGGCAGACCCTTATATCCGGGACATGAAACACATAAGGGGGGACCCTTATATCCCCGACATAAAAACACATAAGGGGGGACCCTTATATCCGGGACATAAAAACACATAAGGGGGGACCCTTATATCCCCGACATAAAAACACATAAGGGGGGACCCTTATATCCGGGACATAAAACACATAATAGGCAGACAATTATATCTGGGACATGAAACACATAAGGGGGGACCCTTATATCCGGGACATAAAAACACATAAGGGGGGACCCTTATATCCGGGACATAAAAACACATAAGGGGGGACTCTTACATCCCCGACATAAAAACACATAAGGGGGGACCCTTATATCCCCGACATAAAAACACATAAGGGGGGACCCTTATATCCCCGACATAAAAACACATAAGGGGGCCCCTTATATCCGGGACATAAAAACACATAAGGGGGGACCCTTATATCCACCACATAAAAACACATAAGGGGGGACCCTTATATCCGGGACATGAAACACATAATGGGCAGACCCTTATATCCGGGACATGAAACACATAAGGGGGGACCCTTTTATCCGGGACATGAAACACATAAGGGGGGACCCTTTTATCCCCGACATAAAAACCCATAAGGGGGGACCCTTATATCCCCGACATAAAAACACATAAGGGGGGACCCTTATATCCCCCACATAAAAACACTTAAGAAGGACCCTTATATCCAGGACATAAAAACTTATAAGGGGGGACCCTTATATCCGGGACATAAAAACACATAAGGGGGGACCCTTATATCCGGGACATGAAACACATAATAGGCAGACCCTTATATCCGGGACATGAAACACATAAGGGGGGACCCTTATATCCCCGACATAAAAACACATAAGGGGGGACCCTTATATCCTGGACATGAAAAACTTATAAGGGGGGACCCTTATATCCGCCACATAAAAACACATAAGGGGGGACCCTTATATCCCCGACATAAAAACACATAAGGGGGGGCCCTTATATCCGGGACATGAAACACATAATGGGCAGACCCTTATATCCGGGACATGAAACACATAAGGGGGGACCCTTATATCCGGGACATAAAAACACATAAGGGGGGACCCTTATATCCCCGACATAAAAACACATAAGGGGGGACCCTTATATCCGGGACATGAAACACATAATAGGCAGACCCTTATATCCGGGACATGAAACACATAAGGGGGGACCCTTATATCCCCGACATAAAAACACATAAGGGGGGACCCTTATATCCGAAACATAAAAACACATAAGGGGGGACCCTTATATCCCCGACATAAAAACACATAAGGGGGGACCCTTTTATCCCCGACATAAAAACACATAAGGGGGGACCCTTATATCCCCGACATAAAAACACGTAAGGGGGGACCCTTATATAGCCGACATAAAAACACATAAGGGGGGACCCTTATATCCGGGACATAAAAACACATAAGGGGGGACCCTTATATCCGGGACATGAAACAGATAATGGGCAGACCCTTATATCCGGGACATGAAACACATAAGGGGGGACCCTTATATCCCCGACATAAAAACACATAAAGGGGGGCCCTTATATCCCCGACATAAAAACACATAAGGGGGGACCCTTATATCCCCGACATAAAAACACATAAGGGGGGACCCTTATATCCGGGACATAAAAACTTATAAGGGGGGACCCTTATATCCGGGACATATAAAAACATAAGGGGGGACCCTTATATCCAGGACATGAAACACATAGTAGGCAGACCCTTATATCCGGGACATGAGACACAAAAGGGGGGACCCTTATATCCGGGACATAAAAACACATAAGGGGGGACCCTTATATCCCCGACATAAAAACACATAAGGGGGGACCCTTATATCCGGGACATGAAACACATAATAGGCAGACCCTTATATCCGGGACATGAAACACATAAGGGGGGACCCTTATATCCCCGACATAAAAACACATAAGGGGGGACCCTTATATCCGGGACATAAAAACACATAAGGGGGGACCCTTATATCCCCGACATAAAAACACATAAGGGGGGACCCTTATATCCCAGACATAAAAACACATAAGGGGGGACCCTTATATCCCCGACATAAAAACACATAAGGGGGGACCCTTATATCCCCGACATAAAAACACATAAGGGGGGACCCTTATATCCGGGACATAAAAACACATAAGCGGGGACCCTTATATCCGGGACATGAAACACATAATTGGCAGACCCTTATATCCGGGACATGAAACACATAAGGGGGGACCCTTTTATCCCCGACATAAAAACCCATAAGGGGGGACCCTTATATCCCTGACATAAAAACACATAAGGGGGGACCCTTATATCCCCCACATAAAAACACTTAAGGGGGACCCTTATATCCGGGACATAAAAACTTATAAGGGGGGACCCTTATATCCGGGACATAAAAACACATAAGGGGGGACCCTTATATTCGGAACATGAAACACATAATAGGCAGACCCTTATATCCGGGACATGAAACACATAAGGGGGGACCCTTATATCCCCGACATAAAAACACATAAGGGGGGACCCTTATATCCGGAACATAAAAACACATAAGAGGGGACCCTTATATCCCCGACATAAAAACACATAAGGGGGGACCCTTATATCCGGGACATGAAAAACTTATAAGGGGGGACCCTTATATCCGCCACATAAAAACACATAAGGGGGGACCCTTATATCCCCGACATAAAAACACATAAGGTGGGGGCCTTATATCCGGGACATGAAACACATAATGGGCAGACCCTTATATCCGGGACATGAAACACATAAGGGGGGACCCTTATATCCCCGACATAAAAACACATAAGGGGGGACCCTTATATCTCCAACATAAAAACACATAAGGGGGGACCCTTATATCCGGGACATAAAAACACATAAGGGGGGACCCTTATATCCGGGACATAAAAACACATAAGGGGGGACCCTTATATCCGGGACATAAAAACACATAAGGGGGGACCCTTATATCCGGGACATAAAAACACATAAGGGGGGACCCTTATATCCGGGACATAAAAACACATAAGGGGGGACCCTTATATCCGGGACATAAAAACACATAAGGGGGGACCCTTATATCCGGGACATAAAAACACATAAGGGGGGACCCTTATATCCCCGACATAAAAACATATAAGGGGGGACCCTTATATCCGGGACATAAAAACACAAAGGGGGGACCCTTATATCCGGGACTTAAAAACACATAAGGGGGGACCCTTATATCCCCGACATAAAAACACATAAGGGGGGACCCTTATATCCGGGACATAAAAACACATAAGGGGGGACCCTTATATCCCCGACATAAAAACACATAAGGGGGGACCCTTATATCCCTGACATAAAAACACATAAGGGGGGACCCTTATATCCCCGACATAAAAACACATAAGGGGGGACCCTTATATCCGGGACATAAAAACACATAAGGGGGGACCCTTATATCCGCCACATAAAAACACATAAGGGGGGACACTTATATCCCCGACATAAAAACACATAAGGGGGGGCCCTTATATCCGGGACATGAAACACATAATGGGCAGACCCTTATATCCGGGACATGAAACACATAAGGGGGGACCCTTATATCCCCGACATAAAAACACATAAGGGGGGACCCTTATATCTCCAACATAAAAACACATAAAGGGGGACCCTTATATCCGGGAAATAAAAACACATAAGGGGGGGCACTTATATCCGGGACATAAAAACACATAAGGGGGGACCCTCATATCCCCGACATAAAAACACATAAGGGGGGACCCTTATATCCGGGACATAAAAACACATAATGGGCAGACCCTTATATCCGGGACATGAAACACATAAGGGGGGACACTTATATCCCCGACATAAAAACATATAAGGGGGGACCCTTATATCCCCGACATAAAAACACATAAGGGGGGACCCTTATATCCGGGACATAAAACACATAATAGGCAGACAATTATATCTGGGACATGAAACACATAAGGGGGGACCCTTATATCCGGGACATAAAAACACATAAGGGGGGACCCTTATATCCGGGACATAAAAACACATAAGGGGGGACTCTTACATCCCCGACATAAAAACACATAAGGGGGGACCCTTATATCCCCGACATAAAAACACATAAGGGGGGACCCTTATATCCCCGACATAAAAACACATAAGGGGGCCCCTTATATCCGGGACATAAAAACACATAAGGGGGGACCCTTATATCCACCACATAAAAACACATAAGGGGGGACCCTTATATCCGGGACATGAAACACATAATGGGCAGACCCTTATATCCGGGACATGAAACACATAAGGGGGGACCCTTTTATCCGGGACATGAAACACATAAGGGGGGACCCTTTTATCCCCGACATAAAAACCCATAAGGGGGGACCCTTATATCCCCGACATAAAAACACATAAGGGGGGACCCTTATATCCCCCACATAAAAACACTTAAGAAGGACCCTTATATCCAGGACATAAAAACTTATAAGGGGGGACCCTTATATCCGGGACATAAAAACACATAAGGGGGGACCCTTATATCCGGGACATGAAACACATAATAGGCAGACCCTTATATCCGGGACATGAAACACATAAGGGGGGACCCTTATATCCCCGACATAAAAACACATAAGGGGGGACCCTTATATCCGGGACATGAAAAACTTATAAGGGGGGACCCTTATATCCGCCACATAAAAACACATAAGGGGGGACCCTTATATCCCCGACATAAAAACACATAAGGGGGGGCCCTTATATCCGGGACATGAAACACATAATGGGCAGACCCTTATATCCGGGACATGAAACACATAAGGGGGGACCCTTATATCCGGGACATAAAAACACATAAGGGGGGACCCTTATATCTCCAACATAAAAACACATAAGGGGGGACCCTTATATCCGGGACATAAAAACACATAAGGGGGGACCCTTATATCCGGGACATAAAAACACATAAGGGGGGACCCTTATATCCGGGACATTAAAACACATAAGGGGGGACCCTTATATCTGGGACATAAAAACACATAAGGGGGGACCCTTATATCCCCGACATAAAAACACATAAGGGGGGACCCTTATATCCGGGACATAAAAACACATAAGGGGGGACCCTTATATCCGGGACATTAAAACACATAAGGGGGGACCCTTATATCTGGGACATAAAAACACATAAGGGGGGACCCTTATATCCCCGACATAAAAACACATAAGGGGGGACCCTTATATCCGGGACATAAAAACACATAAGGGGGGACCCTTATATCCCCGACATAAAAACACATAAGGGGGGACCCTTATATCCGGGACATAAAAACACATAAGGGGGGACCCTTATATCCGGGACATAAAAACACATAAGGGGGGGACTCTTATATCCGGGACATAAAAACACATAAGGGGGGACCCTTATATCCGGGACATAAAAACACATAAGGGGGGACCCTTATATCCCCGACATAAAAACACATAAGGGGGGACCCTTATATCCGGGACATAAAAACACATAAGGGGGGACCCTTATATCCCCGACATAAAAACACATAAGGGGGGACCCTTATATCCCCGACATAAAAACACATAAGGGGGGACCCTTATATCCCCGACATAAAAACACATAAGGGGGGACCCTTATATCCCCGACATAAAAACACATAAGGGGGGACCCTAATATCCGGGACATGAAACACATAATGGGCAGACCCTTATATCCGGGACATGAAACACATAATGGGAAGACCCTTATATCCGGGACATGAAACACATAATAGGCAGACCCTTATATCCGGGACATGAAAAACATAAGGGGGGACCCTTATACCCCCGACATAAAAACACATAAGGGGGGACCCTTATATCCCCGACATAAAAACACATAAGGGGGGACCCTTATATCCCCGACATAAAAACACATAAGGGGTGATCCTTATATCCCCGACATAAAAACACATAAGGGGGGACCCTTATATCCCCGACATAAAAACACATAAGGGGGGACCCTTATATCTCCAACATAAAAACACATAAGGGGGGACCTTTATATCCGGGACATAAAAACACATAAGGGGGGACCCTTATATCCGGGACATAAAAACACATAAGGGGGGACCCTTATATCCCCGACATAAAAACATATAAGGGGGGACCCTTATATCCGGGACATAAAAACACATAAGGGGGGACCCTTATATCCCCGACATAAAAACACATAAGGGGGGACCCTTATATCCGGGACTTAAAAACACATAAGGGGGGACCCTTATATCCCCGACATAAAAACACATAAGGGGGGACCTTTATATCCCCGACATAAAAACACATAAGGGGGGACCCTTATATCCCCGACATAAAAACACATAAGGGGGGACCCTTATATCCGGGACATAAAAACACATAAGGGGGGACCCTTATATCCGCCACATAAAAACACATAAGGGGGGACCCTTATATCCCCGACATAAAAACACATAAGGGGGGACCCTTATATCCCCGACATAAAAACACATAAGGGGGGACCCTTATATCCGGGACATAAAAACACATAAGGGGGGACCCTTATATCCGCCACATAAAAACACATAAGGGGGGACACTTATATCCCCGACATAAAAACACATAAGGGGGGACCCTTATATCCGGGACATAAAAACTTATAAGGGGGGACCCTTATATCCGGGACATAAAAAAACATAAGGGGGGACCCTTATATCCGGGACATTAAACACATAATAGGCAGACCCTTATATCCGGGACATGAGACACATAAGGGGGGACCCTTATATCCGGGACACAAAAACACATAAGGGGGGACCCTTATATCCCCGACATAAAAACACATAAGGGGTGATCCTTATATCCCCGACATAAAAACACATAAGGGGGGACCCTTATATCCCCGACATAAAAACACATAAGGGGGGACCCTTATATCTCCAACATAAAAACACATAAGGGGGGACCCTTATATCCGGGACATAAAAACACATAAGGGGGGACCCTTATATCCGGGACATAAAAACACATAAGGGGGGACCCTTATATCCCCGACATAAAAACATATAAGGGGGGACCCTTATATCCGGGACATAAAAACACATAAGGGGGGACCCTTATATCCCCGACATAAAAACACATAAGGGGGGACCCTTATATCCGGGACATAAAAACACATAAGGGGGGACCCTTATATCCCCGACATAAAAACACATAAGGGGGGACCTTTATATCCCCGACATAAAAACACATAAGGGGGGACCCTTATATCCCGACATAAAAACACATAAGGGGGGACCCTTATATCCGGGACATAAAAACACATAAGGGGGGACCCTTATATCCGCCACATAAAAACACATAAGGGGGGACCCTTATATCCCCGACATAAAAACACATAAGGGGGGACCCTTATATCCGGGACATAAATACTTATAAGGGGGGACCCTTATATCCGGGACATAAAAAAACATAAGGGGGGACCCTTATATCCGGGACATTAAACACATAATAGGCAGACCCTTATATCCGGGACATGAGACACATAAGGGGGGACCCTTATATCCGGGACATGAAACACATAATAGGCAGACCCTTATATCCGGGACATGAAACACATAAGGGGGGACCCTTATATCCCCGACATAAAAACACATAAGGGGGGACCCTTATATCCGGGACATAAAAACACATAAGGGGGGACCCTTATATCGGCCACATAAAAACACATAAGGGGGGACACTTATATCCCCGACATAAAAACACATAAGGGGGGACCCTTATATCCGGGACATAAATACTTATAAGGGGGGACCCTTATATCCGGGACATAAAAAAACATAAGGGGGGACCCTTATATCCGGGACATTAAACACATAATAGGCAGACCCTTATATCCGGGACATGAGACACATAAGGGGGGACCCTTATATCCGGGACATAAAAACACATAAGGGGGGACCCTTATATCCGGGACATAAAAACACATAAGGGGGGACTCTTACATCCCCGACATAAAAACACATAAGGGGGGACCCTTATATCCCCGACATAAAAACACATAAGGGGGGACCCTTATATCCCCGACATAAAAACACATAAGGGGGCCCCTTATATGCGGGACATAAAAACACATAAGGGGGGACCCTTATATCCACCACATAAAAACACATAAGGGGGGACCCTTATATCCGGGACATGAAACACATAATGGGCAGACCCTTATATCCGGGACATGAAACACATAAGGGGGGACCCTTTTATCCGGGACATGAAACACATAAGGGGGGACCCTTTTATCCCCGACATAAAAACCCATAAGGGGGGACCCTTATATCCCCGACATAAAAACACATAAGGGGGGACCCTTATATCCCCCACATAAAAACACTTAAGAAGGACCCTTATATCCAGGACATAAAAACTTATAAGGGGGGACCCTTATATCCGGGACATAAAAACACATAAGGGGGGACCCTTATATCCGGGACATGAAACACATAATAGGCAGACCCTTATATCCGGGACATGAAACACATAAGGGGGGACCCTTATATCCCCGACATAAAAACACATAAGGGGGGACCCTTATATCCTGGACATGAAAAACTTATAAGGGGGGACCCTTATATCCGCCACATAAAAACACATAAGGGGGGACCCTTATATCCCCGACATAAAAACACATAAGGGGGGGCCCTTATATCCGGGACATGAAACACATAATGGGCAGACCCTTATATCCGGGACATGAAACACATAAGGGGGGACCCTTATATCCGGGACATAAAAACACATAAGGGGGGACCCTTATATCCCCGACATAAAAACACATAAGGGGGGACCCTTATATCCGGGACATGAAACACATAATAGGCAGACCCTTATATCCGGGACATGAAACACATAAGGGGGGACCCTTATATCCCCGACATAAAAACACATAAGGGGGGACCCTTATATCCGAAACATAAAAACACATAAGGGGGGACCCTTATATCCCCGACATAAAAACACATAAGGGGGGACCCTTTTATCCCCGACATAAAAACACATAAGGGGGGACCCTTATATCCCCGACATAAAAACACGTAAGGGGGGACCCTTATATAGCCGACATAAAAACACATAAGGGGGGACCCTTATATCCGGGACATAAAAACACATAAGGGGGGACCCTTATATCCGGGACATGAAACAGATAATGGGCAGACCCTTATATCCGGGACATGAAACACATAAGGGGGGACCCTTATATCCCCGACATAAAAACACATAAAGGGGGGCCCTTATATCCCCGACATAAAAACACATAAGGGGGGACCCTTATATCCCCGACATAAAAACACATAAGGGGGGACCCTTATATCCGGGACATAAAAACTTATAAGGGGGGACCCTTATATCCGGGACATATAAAAACATAAGGGGGGACCCTTATATCCAGGACATGAAACACATAGTAGGCAGACCCTTATATCCGGGACATGAGACACAAAAGGGGGGACCCTTATATCCGGGACATAAAAACACATAAGGGGGGACCCTTATATCCCCGACATAAAAACACATAAGGGGGGACCCTTATATCCGGGACATGAAACACATAATAGGCAGACCCTTATATCCGGGACATGAAACACATAAGGGGGGACCCTTATATCCCCGACATAAAAACACATAAGGGGGGACCCTTATATCCGGGACATAAAAACACATAAGGGGGGACCCTTATATCCCCGACATAAAAACACATAAGGGGGGACCCTTATATCCCAGACATAAAAACACATAAGGGGGGACCCTTATATCCCCGACATAAAAACACATAAGGGGGGACCCTTATATCCCCGACATAAAAACACATAAGGGGGGACCCTTATATCCGGGACATAAAAACACATAAGCGGGGACCCTTATATCCGGGACATGAAACACATAATTGGCAGACCCTTATATCCGGGACATGAAACACATAAGGGGGGACCCTTTTATCCCCGACATAAAAACCCATAAGGGGGGACCCTTATATCCCTGACATAAAAACACATAAGGGGGGACCCTTATATCCCCCACATAAAAACACTTAAGGGGGACCCTTATATCCGGGACATAAAAACTTATAAGGGGGGACCCTTATATCCGGGACATAAAAACACATAAGGGGGGACCCTTATATTCGGAACATGAAACACATAATAGGCAGACCCTTATATCCGGGACATGAAACACATAAGGGGGGACCCTTATATCCCCGACATAAAAACACATAAGGGGGGACCCTTATATCCGGAACATAAAAACACATAAGAGGGGACCCTTATATCCCCGACATAAAAACACATAAGGGGGGACCCTTATATCCGGGACATGAAAAACTTATAAGGGGGGACCCTTATATCCGCCACATAAAAACACATAAGGGGGGACCCTTATATCCCCGACATAAAAACACATAAGGTGGGGGCCTTATATCCGGGACATGAAACACATAATGGGCAGACCCTTATATCCGGGACATGAAACACATAAGGGGGGACCCTTATATCCCCGACATAAAAACACATAAGGGGGGACCCTTATATCTCCAACATAAAAACACATAAGGGGGGACCCTTATATCCGGGACATAAAAACACATAAGGGGGGACCCTTATATCCGGAACATAAAAACACATAAGGGGGGACCCTTATATCCCCGACATAAAAACACATAAGGGGGGACCCTTATATCCGGGACATAAAAACACATAAGGGGGGACCCTTATATCCGGGACATAAAAACACATAAGGGGGGACCCTTATATCCGGGACATAAAAACACATAAGGGGGGACCCTTATATCCGGGACATAAAAACACATAAGGGGGGACCCTTATATCCGGGACATAAAAACACATAAGGGGGGACCCTTATATCCGGGACATAAAAACACATAAGGGGGGACCCTTATATCCGGGACATAAAAACACATAAGGGGGGACCCTTATATCCCCGACATAAAAACATATAAGGGGGGACCCTTATATCCGGGACATAAAAACACAAAGGGGGGACCCTTATATCCGGGACTTAAAAACACATAAGGGGGGACCCTTATATCCCCGACATAAAAACACATAAGGGGGGACCCTTATATCCGGGACATAAAAACACATAAGGGGGGACCCTTATATCCCCGACATAAAAACACATAAGGGGGGACCCTTATATCCCTGACATAAAAACACATAAGGGGGGACCCTTATATCCCCGACATAAAAACACATAAGGGGGGACCCTTATATCCGGGACATAAAAACACATAAGGGGGGACCCTTATATCCGCCACATAAAAACACATAAGGGGGGACACTTATATCCCCGACATAAAAACACATAAGGGGGGGCCCTTATATCCGGGACATGAAACACATAATGGGCAGACCCTTATATCCGGGACATGAAACACATAAGGGGGGACCCTTATATCCCCGACATAAAAACACATAAGGGGGGACCCTTATATCTCCAACATAAAAACACATAAAGGGGGACCCTTATATCCGGGAAATAAAAACACATAAGGGGGGGCACTTATATCCGGGACATAAAAACACATAAGGGGGGACCCTCATATCCCCGACATAAAAACACATAAGGGGGGACCCTTATATCCGGGACATAAAAACACATAATGGGCAGACCCTTATATCCGGGACATGAAACACATAAGGGGGGACACTTATATCCCCGACATAAAAACATATAAGGGGGGACCCTTATATCCCCGACATAAAAACACATAAGGGGGGACCCTTATATCCGGGACATAAAACACATAATAGGCAGACAATTATATCTGGGACATGAAACACATAAGGGGGGACCCTTATATCCGGGACATAAAAACACATAAGGGGGGACCCTTATATCCGGGACATAAAAACACATAAGGGGGGACTCTTACATCCCCGACATAAAAACACATAAGGGGGGACCCTTATATCCCCGACATAAAAACACATAAGGGGGGACCCTTATATCCCCGACATAAAAACACATAAGGGGGCCCCTTATATCCGGGACATAAAAACACATAAGGGGGGACCCTTATATCCACCACATAAAAACACATAAGGGGGGACCCTTATATCCGGGACATGAAACACATAATGGGCAGACCCTTATATCCGGGACATGAAACACATAAGGGGGGACCCTTTTATCCGGGACATGAAACACATAAGGGGGGACCCTTTTATCCCCGACATAAAAACCCATAAGGGGGGACCCTTATATCCCCGACATAAAAACACATAAGGGGGGACCCTTATATCCCCCACATAAAAACACTTAAGAAGGACCCTTATATCCAGGACATAAAAACTTATAAGGGGGGACCCTTATATCCGGGACATAAAAACACATAAGGGGGGACCCTTATATCCGGGACATGAAACACATAATAGGCAGACCCTTATATCCGGGACATGAAACACATAAGGGGGGACCCTTATATCCCCGACATAAAAACACATAAGGGGGGACCCTTATATCCGGGACATGAAAAACTTATAAGGGGGGACCCTTATATCCGCCACATAAAAACACATAAGGGGGGACCCTTATATCCCCGACATAAAAACACATAAGGGGGGGCCCTTATATCCGGGACATGAAACACATAATGGGCAGACCCTTATATCCGGGACATGAAACACATAAGGGGGGACCCTTATATCCGGGACATAAAAACACATAAGGGGGGACCCTTATATCTCCAACATAAAAACACATAAGGGGGGACCCTTATATCCGGGACATAAAAACACATAAGGGGGGACCCTTATATCCGGGACATAAAAACACATAAGGGGGGACCCTTATATCCGGGACATTAAAACACATAAGGGGGGACCCTTATATCTGGGACATAAAAACACATAAGGGGGGACCCTTATATCCCCGACATAAAAACACATAAGGGGGGACCCTTATATCCGGGACATAAAAACACATAAGGGGGGACCCTTATATCCGGGACATTAAAACACATAAGGGGGGACCCTTATATCTGGGACATAAAAACACATAAGGGGGGACCCTTATATCCCCGACATAAAAACACATAAGGGGGGACCCTTATATCCGGGACATAAAAACACATAAGGGGGGACCCTTATATCCCCGACATAAAAACACATAAGGGGGGACCCTTATATCCGGGACATAAAAACACATAAGGGGGGACCCTTATATCCGGGACATAAAAACACATAAGGGGGGGACTCTTATATCCGGGACATAAAAACACATAAGGGGGGACCCTTATATCCGGGACATAAAAACACATAAGGGGGGACCCTTATATCCCCGACATAAAAACACATAAGGGGGGACCCTTATATCCGGGACATAAAAACACATAAGGGGGGACCCTTATATCCCCGACATAAAAACACATAAGGGGGGACCCTTATATCCCCGACATAAAAACACATAAGGGGGGACCCTTATATCCCCGACATAAAAACACATAAGGGGGGACCCTTATATCCCCGACATAAAAACACATAAGGGGGGACCCTAATATCCGGGACATGAAACACATAATGGGCAGACCCTTATATCCGGGACATGAAACACATAATGGGAAGACCCTTATATCCGGGACATGAAACACATAATAGGCAGACCCTTATATCCGGGACATGAAAAACATAAGGGGGGACCCTTATACCCCCGACATAAAAACACATAAGGGGGGACCCTTATATCCCCGACATAAAAACACATAAGGGGGGACCCTTATATCCCCGACATAAAAACACATAAGGGGTGATCCTTATATCCCCGACATAAAAACACATAAGGGGGGACCCTTATATCCCCGACATAAAAACACATAAGGGGGGACCCTTATATCTCCAACATAAAAACACATAAGGGGGGACCTTTATATCCGGGACATAAAAACACATAAGGGGGGACCCTTATATCCGGGACATAAAAACACATAAGGGGGGACCCTTATATCCCCGACATAAAAACATATAAGGGGGGACCCTTATATCCGGGACATAAAAACACATAAGGGGGGACCCTTATATCCCCGACATAAAAACACATAAGGGGGGACCCTTATATCCGGGACTTAAAAACACATAAGGGGGGACCCTTATATCCCCGACATAAAAACACATAAGGGGGGACCTTTATATCCCCGACATAAAAACACATAAGGGGGGACCCTTATATCCCCGACATAAAAACACATAAGGGGGGACCCTTATATCCGGGACATAAAAACACATAAGGGGGGACCCTTATATCCGCCACATAAAAACACATAAGGGGGGACCCTTATATCCCCGACATAAAAACACATAAGGGGGGACCCTTATATCCCCGACATAAAAACACATAAGGGGGGACCCTTATATCCGGGACATAAAAACACATAAGGGGGGACCCTTATATCCGCCACATAAAAACACATAAGGGGGGACACTTATATCCCCGACATAAAAACACATAAGGGGGGACCCTTATATCCGGGACATAAAAACTTATAAGGGGGGACCCTTATATCCGGGACATAAAAAAACATAAGGGGGGACCCTTATATCCGGGACATTAAACACATAATAGGCAGACCCTTATATCCGGGACATGAGACACATAAGGGGGGACCCTTATATCCGGGACACAAAAACACATAAGGGGGGACCCTTATATCCCCGACATAAAAACACATAAGGGGTGATCCTTATATCCCCGACATAAAAACACATAAGGGGGGACCCTTATATCCCCGACATAAAAACACATAAGGGGGGACCCTTATATCTCCAACATAAAAACACATAAGGGGGGACCCTTATATCCGGGACATAAAAACACATAAGGGGGGACCCTTATATCCGGGACATAAAAACACATAAGGGGGGACCCTTATATCCCCGACATAAAAACATATAAGGGGGGACCCTTATATCCGGGACATAAAAACACATAAGGGGGGACCCTTATATCCCCGACATAAAAACACATAAGGGGGGACCCTTATATCCGGGACATAAAAACACATAAGGGGGGACCCTTATATCCCCGACATAAAAACACATAAGGGGGGACCTTTATATCCCCGACATAAAAACACATAAGGGGGGACCCTTATATCCCGACATAAAAACACATAAGGGGGGACCCTTATATCCGGGACATAAAAACACATAAGGGGGGACCCTTATATCCGCCACATAAAAACACATAAGGGGGGACCCTTATATCCCCGACATAAAAACACATAAGGGGGGACCCTTATATCCGGGACATAAATACTTATAAGGGGGGACCCTTATATCCGGGACATAAAAAAACATAAGGGGGGACCCTTATATCCGGGACATTAAACACATAATAGGCAGACCCTTATATCCGGGACATGAGACACATAAGGGGGGACCCTTATATCCGGGACATGAAACACATAATAGGCAGACCCTTATATCCGGGACATGAAACACATAAGGGGGGACCCTTATATCCCCGACATAAAAACACATAAGGGGGGACCCTTATATCCGGGACATAAAAACACATAAGGGGGGACCCTTATATCGGCCACATAAAAACACATAAGGGGGGACACTTATATCCCCGACATAAAAACACATAAGGGGGGACCCTTATATCCGGGACATAAATACTTATAAGGGGGGACCCTTATATCCGGGACATAAAAAAACATAAGGGGGGACCCTTATATCCGGGACATTAAACACATAATAGGCAGACCCTTATATCCGGGACATGAGACACATAAGGGGGGACCCTTATATCCGGGACATAAAAACACATAAGGGGGGACCCTTATATCCGGGACATAAAAACACATAAGGGGGGACTCTTACATCCCCGACATAAAAACACATAAGGGGGGACCCTTATATCCCCGACATAAAAACACATAAGGGGGGACCCTTATATCCCCGACATAAAAACACATAAGGGGGCCCCTTATATGCGGGACATAAAAACACATAAGGGGGGACCCTTATATCCACCACATAAAAACACATAAGGGGGGACCCTTATATCCGGGACATGAAACACATAATGGGCAGACCCTTATATCCGGGACATGAAACACATAAGGGGGGACCCTTATATCCCCGACATAAAAACACATAAGGGGGGACCCTTATATCCGGGACATAAAAACTTATAAGGGGGGACCCTTATATCCGGGACATAAAAAAACATAAGGGGGGACCCTTATATCCGGGACATTAAACACATAATAGGCAGACCCTTATATCCGGGACATGAGACACATAAGGGGGGACCCTTATATCCGGGACATAAAAACACATAAGGGGGGACCCTTATATCCGGGACATAAAAACACATAAGGGGGGACCCTTATATCCCCGACATAAAAACACATAAGGGGGGACCCTTATATCCCCGACATAAAAACACATAAGGGGGGACCCTTATATCCCCGACATAAAAACACATAAGGGGGGACCCTTATATCCCCGACATAAAAACACATAAGGGGGGACCCTTATATCCGGGACATAAAAACACATAAGCGGGGACCCTTATATCCGGGACATGAAACACATAATGGGCAGACCCTTATATCCGGGACATGAAACACATAAGGGGGGACCCTTTTATCCCCGACATAAAAACCCATAAGGGGGGACCCTTATATCCCGACATAAAAACACATAAGGGGGGACCCTTATATCCCCGACATAAAAACACATAAAGGGGGATCCTTATATCCCCGACATAAAAACACATAAGGGGGGACCCTTATATCCCCGACATAAAAACACATAAGGGGGGACCCTTATATCTCCAACATAAAAACACATAAGGGGGGACCCTTATATCCCCGACATAAAAACACATAAGGGGGGACCCTTATATCTCCAACATAAAAACACATAAGGGGGGACCCTTATATCCGGGACATAAAAACACATAAGGGGGGACCCTTATATCCGGGACATAAAAACACATAAGGGGGGACCCTTATATCCCCGACATAAAAACATATAAGGGGGGACCCTTATATCCGGGACATAAAAACACAAAGGGGGGACCCTTATATCCGGGACATAAAAACACATAAGGGGGGACCCTTATATACCCGACATAAAAACACATAAGGGGGGACCCTTATATCCTGGACATAAAAACACATAAGGGGGGACCCTTATATCCCCGACATAAAAACACATAAGGGGGGACCCTTATATCCCCGACATAAAAACACATAAGGGGGGACCCTTATATCCCCGACATAAAAACACATAAGGGGGGACCCTTATATCCGGTACATAAAAACACATAAGGGGGGACCCTTATATCCGCCACATAAAAACACATAAGGGGGGACACTTATATCCCCGACATAAAAACACATAAGGGGGGGCCCTTATATCCGGGACATGAAACACATAATGGGCAGACCCTTATATCCGGGACATGAAACACATAAGGGGGGACCCTTATATCCCCGACATAAAAACACATAAGGGGGGACCCTTATATCCGGGACATAAAAACTTATAAGGGGGGACCCTTATATCCGGGACATAAAAAAACATAAGGGGGGACCCTTATATCCGGGACATTAAACACATAATAGGCAGACCCTTATATCCGGGACATGAGACACATAAGGGGGGACCCTTATATCCGGGACATAAAAACACATAAGGGGGGACCCTTATATCCGGGACATAAAAACACATAAGGGGGGACCCTTATATCCCCGACATAAAAACACATAAGGGGGGACCCTTATATCCCCGACATAAAAACACATAAGGGGGGACCCTTATATCCCCGACATAAAAACACATAAGGGGGGACCCTTATATCCCCGACATAAAAACACATAAGGGGGGACCCTTATATCCGGGACATAAAAACACATAAGCGGGGACCCTTATATCCGGGACATGAAACACATAATGGGCAGACCCTTATATCCGGGACATGAAACACATAAGGGGGGACCCTTTTATCCCCGACATAAAAACCCATAAGGGGGGACCCTTATATCCCCGACATAAAAACACATAAGGGGGGACCCTTATATCCCCCACATAAAAACACTTAAGGAGGACCCTTATATCCTGGACATAAAAACTTATAAGGGGGGACCCTTATATCCGGGACATAAAAACACATAAGGGGGGACCCTTATATCCGGGACATGAAACACATAATAGGCAGACCCTTATATCCGGGACATGAAACACATAAGGGGGGACCCTTATATCCCCGACATAAAAACACATAAGGGGGGACCCTTATATCCGGAACATAAAAACACATAAGGGGGGACCCTTATATCCCCGACATAAAAACACATAAGGGGGGACCCTTATATCCGGGACATGAAAAACTTATAAGGGGGGACCGTTATATCCGCCACATAAAAACACATAAGGGGGGACCCTTATATCCACGACATAAAAACACATAAGGGGGGGCCCTTATATCCGGGACATGAAACACATAATGGGCAGACCCTTATATCCGGGACATGAAACACATAAGGGGGGACCCTTATATCCCCGACATAAAAACACATAAGGGGGGACCCTTATATCTCCAACATAAAAACACATAAGGGGGGACCCTTATATCCGGGACATAAAAACACATAAGGGGGGACCCTTATATCCGGAACATAAAAACACATAAGGGAGGACCCTTATATCCGGGACATAAAAACACATAAGGGGGGACCCTTATATCCGGGACATAAAAACACATAAGGGGGGACCCTTATATCCGGGACATAAAAACACATAAGGGGGGACCCTTATATCCGGGACATAAAAACACATAAGGGGGACCCTTATATCCGGGACATAAAAACACATAAGGGGGACCCTTATATCCCCGACATAAAAACACATAAGGGGGGACCCTTATATCCGGGATATAAAAACACATAAGGGGGGACCCTTATATCCCTGACATAAAAACACATAAGGGGGGACCCTTATATCCGGGACATGAAACACATAAGGGGGGACCCTTATATCCCCGACATAAAAACACATAAGGGGGGACCCTTATATCTCCAACATAAAAACACATAAGGGGGGACCCTTATATCCGGGACATAAAAACACATAAGGGGGGACCCTTATATCCAGAACATAAAAACACATAAGGGGGGACCCTTATATCCCCGACATAAAAACACATAAGGGGGGACCCTTATATCCGGGACATAAAAACACATAAGGGGGGACCCTTATATCCGGGACATAAAAACACATAAGGGGGGACCCTTATATCCTGGACATAAAAACACATAAGGGGGGACCCTTATATCCGGGACATAAAAACACATAAGGGGGACCCTTATATCCCCGACATAAAAACACATAAGGGGGGGGCCTTATATCCGGGACATGAAACACATAATGGGCAGACCCTTATATCCGGGACATGAAACACATAAGGGGGGACCCTTATATCCCCGACATAAAAACACATAAGGGGGGTCCCTTATATCTCCAACATAAAAACACATAAGGGGGGACCCTTATATCCGGGACATAAAAACACATAAGGGGGGACCCTTATATCCGGGACATAAAAACACATAAGGGGGGACCCTTATATCCGGGACATAAAAACACATAAGGGGGGACCCTTATATCCGGGACATAAAAACACATAAGGGGGGACCCTTATATCCCCGACATAAAAACACATAAGGGGGGACCCTTATATCCCCGACATAAAAACACATAAGGGGGGACCCTTATATCCCTGACATAAAAACACATAAGGGGGGACCCTTATATCCCCGACATAAAAACACATAAGGGGGGACCCTTATATCCCCGACATAAAAACACATAAGGGGGGACCCTTATATCTCCAACATAAAAACACATAAGGGGGGACCCTTATATCCGGGACATAAAAACACATAAGGGGGGACCCTTATATCCGGAACATAAAAACACATAAGGGGGGACCCTTATATCCCCGACATAAAAACACATAAGGGGGGACCCTTATATCCGGGACATAAAAACACATAAGGGGGGACCCTTATATCCGGGACATAAAAACACATAAGGGGGGACCCTTATATCCGGGACATAAAAACACATAAGGGGGGACCCTTATATCCGGGACATAAAAACACATAAGGGGGACCCTTATATCCCCGACATAAAAACACATAAGGGGGGGGCCTTATATCCGGGACATAAAAACACATAAGGGGGGACCCTTATATCCCCGACATTAAAACACATAAGGGGGGACCCTTATATCCGGGACATAAAAACACATAAGGGGGGACCCTTATATCCGGGACATAAAAACACATAAGGGGGGGACTCTTATATCCGGGACATAAAAACACATAAGGGGGGACCCTTATATCCGGGACATAAAAACACATAAGGGGGGACCCTTATATCCCCGACATAAAAACACATAAGGGGGGACCCTTATATCCCTGACATAAAAACACATAAGGGGGGACCCTTATATCCCCGACATAAAAACACGTAAGGGGGGACCCTTATATCCCCGACATAAAAACACATAAGGGGGGACCCTTATATCCGGGACATGAAACACATAATGGGCAGACCCTTATATCCGGGACATGAAACACATAATGGGAAGACCCTTATATCCGGGACATGAAACACATAATAGGCAGACCCTTATATCCGGGACATGAAAAACATAAGGGGGGACCCTTATACCCCCGACATAAAAACCCATAAGGGGGGACCCTTATATCCCCGACATAAAAACACATAAGGGGGGACCCTTATATCCCCGACATAAAAACACATAAAGGGGGATCCTTATATCCCCGACATAAAAACACATAAGGGGGGACCCTTATATCCCCGACATAAAAACACATAAGGGGGGACCCTTATATCTCCAACATAAAAACACATAAGGGGGGACCCTTATATCCGGGACATAAAAACACATAAGGGGGGACCCTTATATCCGGGACATAAAAACACATAAGGGGGGACCCTTATATCCCCGACATAAAAACATATAAGGGGGGACCCTTATATCCGGGACATAAAAACACAAAGGGGGGACCCTTATATCCGGGACATAAAAACACATAAGGGGGGACCCTTATATCCCCGACATAAAAACACATAAGGGGGGACCCTTATATCCTGGACATAAAAACACATAAGGGGGGACCCTTATATCCCCGACATAAAAACACATAAGGGGGGACCCTTATATCCCCGACATAAAAACACATAAGGGGGGACCCTTATATCCCCGACATAAAAACACATAAGGGGGGACCCTTATATCCGGGACATAAAAACACATAAGGGGGGACCCTTATATCCGCCACATAAAAACACATAAGGGGGGACACTTATATCCCCGACATAAAAACACATAAGGGGAGGCCCTTATATCCGGGACATGAAACACATAATGGGCAGACCCTTATATCTGGGACATGAAACACATAAGGGGGGACCCTTATATCCCCGACATAAAAACACATAAGGGGGGACCCTTATATCAGGGACATAAAAACTTATAAGGGGGGACCCTTATATCCGGGACATAAAAAAACATAAGGGGGGACCCTTATATCCGGGACATTAAACACATAATAGGCAGACCCTTATATCCGGGACATGAGACACATAAGGGGGGACCCTTATATCCGGGACATAAAAACACATAAGGGGGGACCCTTATATCCGGGACATAAAAACACATAAGGGGGGACCCTTATATCCCCGACATAAAAACACATAAGGGGGGACCCTTATATCCCCGACATAAAAACACATAAGGGGGGACCCTTATATCCCCGACATAAAAACACATAAGGGGGGACCCTTATATCCCCGACATAAAAACACATAAGGGGGGACCCTTATATCCGGGACATAAAAACACATAAGCGGGGACCCTTATATCCGGGAAATGAAACACATAATGGGCAGACCCTTATATCCGGGACATGAAACACATAAGGGGGGACCCTTTTATCCCCGACATAAAAACCCATAAGGGGGGACCCTTATATCCCCGACATAAAAACACATAAGGGGGGACCCTTATATCCCCCACATAAAAACACTTAAGGGGGACCCTTATATCCGGGACATAAAAACTTATAAGGGGGGACCCTTATATCCGGGACATAAAAACACATAAGGGGGGACCCTTATATCCGGGGCTTGAAACACATAATAGGCAGACCCTTATATCCGGGACATGAAACACATAAGGGGGGACCCTTATATCCCCGACATAAAAACACATAAGGGGGGACCCTTATATCCGGGACATAAAAACACATAAGGGGGGACCCTTATATCCGGGACATAAAAACACATAAGGGGGGACCCTTATATCCCCGACATAAAAACACATAAGGGGGGACCCTTATATCCGGGACATAAAAACACATAAGGGGGGACCCTTATATCCCCGACATAAAAACACATAAGGGGGGACCCTTATATCCGGGACATAAAAACACATAAGGGGGGACCCTTATATCCCCGACATAAAAACACATAAGGGGGGACCCTTATATCCCCGACATAAAAACACGTAAGGGGGGACCCTTATATCCGGGACATAAAAACACATAAGGGGGGACCCTTATATCCGGGACATAAAAACACATAAGAGGGGACCCTTATATCCGGGACATAAAAACACATAAGGGGGGACCCTTATATCCGGGACATGAAACACATAATGGGCAGACCCTTATATCTGGGACATGAAACACATAATGGGCAGACCCTTATATCCGGGACATGAAACACATAATAGGCAGACCCTTATATCCGGAACATGAAACACATAAGGGGGGACCCTTATATCCCCGACATAAAAACACATAAGGCGGGACCCTTATATCCGGGACATAAAAACACATAAGGGGGGACCCTTATATCCCCGACATAAAAACACATAAGGGGGGACCCTTATATCCGTGACATAAAAACACATAAGGGGGACCCTTTTATCCCCGACATAAAAACACATAAGGGGGGACCCTTATATCCCCGACATAAAAACACGTAAGGGGGGACCCTTATATAGCCGACATAAAAACACATAAGGGGGGACCCTTATATCCGGGACATAAAAACACATAAGGGGGGACCCTTATATCCGGGACATGAAACAGATAATGGGCAGACCCTTATATCCGGGACATGAAACACATAAGGGGGGACCCTTATATCCCCGACATAAAAACACATAAAGGGGTACCCTTATATCCCCGACATAAAAACACATAAGGGGGACCCTTATATCCGGGACATAAAAACACATAAGGGGTGACCCTTATATCCGGGACATAAAAACTTATAAGGGGGGACCCTTATATCCGGGACATAAAAAAACATAAGGGGGGACCCTTATATCCGGGACATGAAACACATAGTAGGCAGACCCTTATATCCGGGACATGAGACACATAAGGGGGGACCCTTATATCCGGGACATAAAAACACATAAGGGGGGACCCTTATATCCGGGACATAAAAACACATAAGGGGGGGACTCTTATATCCGGGACATAAAAACACATAAGGGGGGACCCTTATATCCGGGACATAAAAACACATAAGGGGGGACCCTTATATCCCCGACATAAAAACACATAAGGGGGGACCCTTATATCCCCGACATAAAAACACATAAGGGGGGACCCTTATATCCCCGACATAAAAACACGTAAGGGGGGACCCTTATATCCCCGACATAAAAACACATAAGGGGGGACCCTTATATCCGGGACATGAAACACATAATGGGCAGACCCTTATATCCGGGACATGAAACACATAATGGGAAGACCCTTATATCCGGGACATGAAACACATAATAGGCAGACCCTTATATCCGGGACATGAAAAACATAAGGGGGGACCCTTATACCCCCGACATAAAAACACATAAGGGGGGACCCTTATATCCCCGACATAAAAACACATAAGGGGGGACCCTTATATCCCCGACATAAAAACACATAAAGGGGGATCCTTATATCCCCGACATAAAAACACATAAGGGGGGACCCTTATATCCCCGACATAAAAACACATAAGGGGGGACCCTTATATCTCCAACATAAAAACACATAAGGGGGGACCCTTATATCCGGGACATAAAAACACATAAGGGGGGACCCTTATATCCGGGACATAAAAACACATAAGGGGGGACCCTTATATCCCCGACATAAAAACATATAAGGGGGGACCCTTATATCCGGGACATAAAAACACAAAGGGGGGACCCTTATATCCGGGACATAAAAACACATAAGGGGGGACCCTTATATCCCCGACATAAAAACACATAAGGGGGGACCCTTATATCCTGGACATAAAAACACATAAGGGGGGACCCTTATATCCCCGACATAAAAACACATAAGGGGGGACCCTTATATCCCCGACATAAAAACACATAAGGGGGGACCCTTATATCCCCGACATAAAAACACATAAGGGGGGACCCTTATATCCGGTACATAAAAACACATAAGGGGGGACCCTTATATCCGCCACATAAAAACACATAAGGGGGGACACTTATATCCCCGACATAAAAACACATAAGGGGGGGCCCTTATATCCGGGACATGAAACACATAATGGGCAGACCCTTATATCCGGGACATGAAACACATAAGGGGGGACCCTTATATCCCCGACATAAAAACACATAAGGGGGGACCCTTATATCCGGGACATAAAAACTTATAAGGGGGGACCCTTATATCCGGGACATAAAAAAACATAAGGGGGGACCCTTATATCCGGGACATTAAACACATAATAGGCAGACCCTTATATCCGGGACATGAGACACATAAGGGGGGACCCTTATATCCGGGACATAAAAACACATAAGGGGGGACCCTTATATCCGGGACATAAAAACACATAAGGGGGGACCCTTATATCCCCGACATAAAAACACATAAGGGGGGACCCTTATATCCCCGACATAAAAACACATAAGGGGGGACCCTTTTATCCCCGACATAAAAACACATAAGGGGGGACCCTTATATCCCCGACATAAAAACACATAAGGGGGGACCCTTATATCCGGGACATAAAAACACATAAGCGGGGACCCTTATATCCGGGAAATGAAACACATAATGGGCAGACCCTTATATCCGGGACATGAAACACATAAGGGGGGACCCTTTTATCCCCGACATAAAAACCCATAAGGGGGGACCCTTATATCCCCGACATAAAAACACATAAGGGGGGACCCTTATATCCCCCACATAAAAACACTTAAGGGGGACCCTTATATCCGGGACATAAAAACTTATAAGGGGGGACCCTTATATCCGGGACATAAAAACACATAAGGGGGGACCCTTATATCCGGGACATGAAACACATAATAGGCAGACCCTTATATCCGGGACATGAAACACATAAGGGGGGACCCTTATATCCCCGACATAAAAACACATAAGGGGGGACCCTTATATCCGGGACATAAAAACACATAAGGGGGGACCCTTATATCCGGGACATAAAAACACATAAGGGGGGACCCTTATATCCCCGACATAAAAACACATAAGGGGGGACCCTTATATCCGGGACATAAAAACACATAAGGGGGGACCCTTATATCCCCGACATAAAAACACATAAGGGGGGACCCTTATATCCGGGACATAAAAACACATAAGGGGGGACCCTTATATCCCCGACATAAAAACACATAAGGGGGGACCCTTATATCCCCGACATAAAAACACGTAAGGGGGGACCCTTATATCCCCGACATAAAAACACATAAGGGGGGACCCTTATATCCGGGACATAAAAACACATAAGGGGGGACCCTTATATCCGGGACATAAAAACACATAAGGGGGGACCCTTATATCCGGGACATGAAACACATAATGGGCAGACCCTTATATCTGGGACATGAAACACATAATGGGCAGACCTTTATATCCGGGACATGAAACACATAATAGGCAGACCCTTATATCCGGAACATGAAACACATAAGGGGGGACCCTTATATCCCCGACATAAAAACACATAAGGGGGGACCCTTATATCCGGGACATAAAGACACATAAGGGGGGACCCTTATATCCCCGACATAAAAACACATAAGGGGGGACCCTTATATCCGTGACATAAAAACACATAAGGGGGACCCTTTTATCCCCGACATAAAAACACATAAGGGGGGACCCTTATATCCCCGACATAAAAACACGTAAGGGGGGACCCTTATATAGCCGACATAAAAACACATAAGGGGGGACCCTTATATCCGGGACATAAAAACACATAAGGGGGGACCCTTATATCCGGGACATGAAACAGATAATGGGCAGACCCTTATATCCGGGACATGAAACACATAAGGGGGGACCCTTATATCCCCGACATAAAAACACATAAAGGGGTACCCTTATATCCCCGACATAAAAACACATAAGGGGGGACCCTTATATCCGGGACATAAAAACACATAAGGGGGGACCCTTATATCCGGGACATAAAAACACAAAGGGGGGACCCTTATATCCGGGACATAAAAACACATAAGGGGGGACCCTTATATCCCCGACATAAAAACACATAAGGGGGGACCCTTATATCCTGGACATAAAAACACATAAGGGGGGACCCTTATATCCCCGACATAAAAACACATAAGGGGGGACCCTTATATCCCCGACATAAAAACACATAAGGGGGGACCCTTATATCCCCGACATAAAAACACATAAGGGGGGACCCTTATATCCGGTACATAAAAACACATAAGGGGGGACCCTTATATCCGCCACATAAAAACACATAAGGGGGGACACTTATATCCCCGACATAAAAACACATAAGGGGGGGCCCTTATATCCGGGACATGAAACACATAATGGGCAGACCCTTATATCCGGGACATGAAACACATAAGGGGGGACCCTTATATCCCCGACATAAAAACACATAAGGGGGGACCCTTATATCCGGGACATAAAAACTTATAAGGGGGGACCCTTATATCCGGGACATAAAAAAACATAAGGGGGGACCCTTATATCCGGGACATTAAACACATAATAGGCAGACCCTTATATCCGGGACATGAGACACATAAGGGGGGACCCTTATATCCGGGACATAAAAACACATAAGGGGGGACCCTTATATCCGGGACATAAAAACACATAAGGGGGGACCCTTATATCCCCGACATAAAAACACATAAGGGGGGACCCTTATATCCCCGACATAAAAACACATAAGGGGGGACCCTTTTATCCCCGACATAAAAACACATAAGGGGGGACCCTTATATCCCCGACATAAAAACACATAAGGGGGGACCCTTATATCCGGGACATAAAAACACATAAGCGGGGACCCTTATATCCGGGAAATGAAACACATAATGGGCAGACCCTTATATCCGGGACATGAAACACATAAGGGGGGACCCTTTTATCCCCGACATAAAAACCCATAAGGGGGGACCCTTATATCCCCGACATAAAAACACATAAGGGGGGACCCTTATATCCCCCACATAAAAACACTTAAGGGGGACCCTTATATCCGGGACATAAAAACTTATAAGGGGGGACCCTTATATCCGGGACATAAAAACACATAAGGGGGGACCCTTATATCCGGGACATGAAACACATAATAGGCAGACCCTTATATCCGGGACATGAAACACATAAGGGGGGACCCTTATATCCCCGACATAAAAACACATAAGGGGGGACCCTTATATCCGGGACATAAAAACACATAAGGGGGGACCCTTATATCCGGGACATAAAAACACATAAGGGGGGACCCTTATATCCCCGACATAAAAACACATAAGGGGGGACCCTTATATCCGGGACATAAAAACACATAAGGGGGGACCCTTATATCCCCGACATAAAAACACATAAGGGGGGACCCTTATATCCGGGACATAAAAACACATAAGGGGGGACCCTTATATCCCCGACATAAAAACACATAAGGGGGGACCCTTATATCCCCGACATAAAAACACGTAAGGGGGGACCCTTATATCCCCGACATAAAAACACATAAGGGGGGACCCTTATATCCGGGACATAAAAACACATAAGGGGGGACCCTTATATCCGGGACATAAAAACACATAAGGGGGGACCCTTATATCCGGGACATGAAACACATAATGGGCAGACCCTTATATCTGGGACATGAAACACATAATGGGCAGACCTTTATATCCGGGACATGAAACACATAATAGGCAGACCCTTATATCCGGAACATGAAACACATAAGGGGGGACCCTTATATCCCCGACATAAAAACACATAAGGGGGGACCCTTATATCCGGGACATAAAGACACATAAGGGGGGACCCTTATATCCCCGACATAAAAACACATAAGGGGGGACCCTTATATCCGTGACATAAAAACACATAAGGGGGACCCTTTTATCCCCGACATAAAAACACATAAGGGGGGACCCTTATATCCCCGACATAAAAACACGTAAGGGGGGACCCTTATATAGCCGACATAAAAACACATAAGGGGGGACCCTTATATCCGGGACATAAAAACACATAAGGGGGGACCCTTATATCCGGGACATGAAACAGATAATGGGCAGACCCTTATATCCGGGACATGAAACACATAAGGGGGGACCCTTATATCCCCGACATAAAAACACATAAAGGGGTACCCTTATATCCCCGACATAAAAACACATAAGGGGGGACCCTTATATCCGGGACATAAAAACACATAAGGGGTGACCCTTATATCCGGGACATAAAAACTTATAAGGGGGGACCCTTATATCCGGGACATAAAAAAACATAAGGGGGGACCCTTATATCCGGGACATGAAACACATAGTAGGCAGACCCTTATATCCGGGACATGAGACACATAAGGGGGGACCCTTATATCCGGGACATAAAAACACATAAGGGGGGACCCTTATATCCCCGACATAAAAACACATAAGGGGGGACCCTTATATCCGGGACATGAAACACATAATAGGCAGACCGTTATATCCGGGACATGAAACACATAAGGGGGGACCCTTATATCCCCGACATAAAAACACGTAAGGGGGGACCCTTATATAGCCGACATAAAAACACATAAGGGGGGACCCTTATATCCGGGACATAAAAACACATAAGGGGGGACCCTTATATCCGGGACATGAAACAGATAATGGGCAGACCCTTATATCCGGGACATGAAACACATAAGGGGGGACCCTTATATCCCCGACATAAAAACACATAAAGGGGGGCCCTTATATCCCCGACATAAAAACACATAAGGGGGGACCCTTATATCCCCGACATAAAAACACATAAGGGGGGACCCTTATATCCGGGACATAAAAACTTATAAGGGGGGACCCTTATATCCGGGACATATAAAAACATAAGGGGGGACCCTTATATCCAGGACATGAAACACATAGTAGGCAGACCCTTATATCCGGGACATGAGACACAAAAGGGGGGACCCTTATATCCGGGACATAAAAACACATAAGGGGGGACCCTTATATCCCCGACATAAAAACACATAAGGGGGGACCCTTATATCCGGGACATGAAACACATAATAGGCAGACCCTTATATCCGGGACATGAAACACATAAGGGGGGACCCTTATATCCCCGACATAAAAACACATAAGGGGGGACCCTTATATCCGGGACATAAAAACACATAAGGGGGGACCCTTATATCCCCGACATAAAAACACATAAGGGGGGACCCTTATATCCGGGACATAAAACACATAATAGGCAGACAATTATATCTGGGACATGAAACACATAAGGGGGGACCCTTATATCCGGGACATAAAAACACATAAGGGGGGACCCTTATATCCGGGACATAAAAACACATAAGGGGGGACTCTTACATCCCCGACATAAAAACACATAAGGGGGGACCCTTATATCCCCGACATAAAAACACATAAGGGGGGACCCTTATATCCCCGACATAAAAACACATAAGGGGGCCCCTTATATCCGGGACATAAAAACACATAAGGGGGGACCCTTATATCCACCACATAAAAACACATAAGGGGGGACCCTTATATCCGGGACATGAAACACATAATGGGCAGACCCTTATATCCGGGACATGAAACACATAAGGGGGGACCCTTTTATCCGGGACATGAAACACATAAGGGGGGACCCTTTTATCCCCGACATAAAAACCCATAAGGGGGGACCCTTATATCCCCGACATAAAAACACATAAGGGGGGACCCTTATATCCCCCACATAAAAACACTTAAGAAGGACCCTTATATCCAGGACATAAAAACTTATAAGGGGGGACCCTTATATCCGGGACATAAAAACACATAAGGGGGGACCCTTATATCCGGGACATGAAACACATAATAGGCAGACCCTTATATCCGGGACATGAAACACATAAGGGGGGACCCTTATATCCCCGACATAAAAACACATAAGGGGGGACCCTTATATCCTGGACATGAAAAACTTATAAGGGGGGACCCTTATATCCGCCACATAAAAACACATAAGGGGGGACCCTTATATCCCCGACATAAAAACACATAAGGGGGGGCCCTTATATCCGGGACATGAAACACATAATGGGCAGACCCTTATATCCGGGACATGAAACACATAAGGGGGGACCCTTATATCCGGGACATAAAAACACATAAGGGGGGACCCTTATATCCCCGACATAAAAACACATAAGGGGGGACCCTTATATCCGGGACATGAAACACATAATAGGCAGACCCTTATATCCGGGACATGAAACACATAAGGGGGGACCCTTATATCCCCGACATAAAAACACATAAGGGGGGACCCTTATATCCGAAACATAAAAACACATAAGGGGGGACCCTTATATCCCCGACATAAAAACACATAAGGGGGGACCCTTTTATCCCCGACATAAAAACACATAAGGGGGGACCCTTATATCCCCGACATAAAAACACGTAAGGGGGGACCCTTATATAGCCGACATAAAAACACATAAGGGGGGACCCTTATATCCGGGACATAAAAACACATAAGGGGGGACCCTTATATCCGGGACATGAAACAGATAATGGGCAGACCCTTATATCCGGGACATGAAACACATAAGGGGGGACCCTTATATCCCCGACATAAAAACACATAAAGGGGGGCCCTTATATCCCCGACATAAAAACACATAAGGGGGGACCCTTATATCCCCGACATAAAAACACATAAGGGGGGACCCTTATATCCGGGACATAAAAACTTATAAGGGGGGACCCTTATATCCGGGACATATAAAAACATAAGGGGGGACCCTTATATCCAGGACATGAAACACATAGTAGGCAGACCCTTATATCCGGGACATGAGACACAAAAGGGGGGACCCTTATATCCGGGACATAAAAACACATAAGGGGGGACCCTTATATCCCCGACATAAAAACACATAAGGGGGGACCCTTATATCCGGGACATGAAACACATAATAGGCAGACCCTTATATCCGGGACATGAAACACATAAGGGGGGACCCTTATATCCCCGACATAAAAACACATAAGGGGGGACCCTTATATCCGGGACATAAAAACACATAAGGGGGGACCCTTATATCCCCGACATAAAAACACATAAGGGGGGACCCTTATATCCCAGACATAAAAACACATAAGGGGGGACCCTTATATCCCCGACATAAAAACACATAAGGGGGGACCCTTATATCCCCGACATAAAAACACATAAGGGGGGACCCTTATATCCGGGACATAAAAACACATAAGCGGGGACCCTTATATCCGGGACATGAAACACATAATTGGCAGACCCTTATATCCGGGACATGAAACACATAAGGGGGGACCCTTTTATCCCCGACATAAAAACCCATAAGGGGGGACCCTTATATCCCTGACATAAAAACACATAAGGGGGGACCCTTATATCCCCCACATAAAAACACTTAAGGGGGACCCTTATATCCGGGACATAAAAACTTATAAGGGGGGACCCTTATATCCGGGACATAAAAACACATAAGGGGGGACCCTTATATTCGGAACATGAAACACATAATAGGCAGACCCTTATATCCGGGACATGAAACACATAAGGGGGGACCCTTATATCCCCGACATAAAAACACATAAGGGGGGACCCTTATATCCGGAACATAAAAACACATAAGAGGGGACCCTTATATCCCCGACATAAAAACACATAAGGGGGGACCCTTATATCCGGGACATGAAAAACTTATAAGGGGGGACCCTTATATCCGCCACATAAAAACACATAAGGGGGGACCCTTATATCCCCGACATAAAAACACATAAGGTGGGGGCCTTATATCCGGGACATGAAACACATAATGGGCAGACCCTTATATCCGGGACATGAAACACATAAGGGGGGACCCTTATATCCCCGACATAAAAACACATAAGGGGGGACCCTTATATCTCCAACATAAAAACACATAAGGGGGGACCCTTATATCCGGGACATAAAAACACATAAGGGGGGACCCTTATATCCGGGACATAAAAACACATAAGGGGGGACCCTTATATCCGGGACATAAAAACACATAAGGGGGGACCCTTATATCCGGGACATAAAAACACATAAGGGGGGACCCTTATATCCGGGACATAAAAACACATAAGGGGGGACCCTTATATCCGGGACATAAAAACACATAAGGGGGGACCCTTATATCCGGGACATAAAAACACATAAGGGGGGACCCTTATATCCCCGACATAAAAACATATAAGGGGGGACCCTTATATCCGGGACATAAAAACACAAAGGGGGGACCCTTATATCCGGGACTTAAAAACACATAAGGGGGGACCCTTATATCCCCGACATAAAAACACATAAGGGGGGACCCTTATATCCGGGACATAAAAACACATAAGGGGGGACCCTTATATCCCCGACATAAAAACACATAAGGGGGGACCCTTATATCCCTGACATAAAAACACATAAGGGGGGACCCTTATATCCCCGACATAAAAACACATAAGGGGGGACCCTTATATCCGGGACATAAAAACACATAAGGGGGGACCCTTATATCCGCCACATAAAAACACATAAGGGGGGACACTTATATCCCCGACATAAAAACACATAAGGGGGGGCCCTTATATCCGGGACATGAAACACATAATGGGCAGACCCTTATATCCGGGACATGAAACACATAAGGGGGGACCCTTATATCCCCGACATAAAAACACATAAGGGGGGACCCTTATATCTCCAACATAAAAACACATAAAGGGGGACCCTTATATCCGGGAAATAAAAACACATAAGGGGGGGCACTTATATCCGGGACATAAAAACACATAAGGGGGGACCCTCATATCCCCGACATAAAAACACATAAGGGGGGACCCTTATATCCGGGACATAAAAACACATAATGGGCAGACCCTTATATCCGGGACATGAAACACATAAGGGGGGACACTTATATCCCCGACATAAAAACATATAAGGGGGGACCCTTATATCCCCGACATAAAAACACATAAGGGGGGACCCTTATATCCGGGACATAAAACACATAATAGGCAGACAATTATATCTGGGACATGAAACACATAAGGGGGGACCCTTATATCCGGGACATAAAAACACATAAGGGGGGACCCTTATATCCGGGACATAAAAACACATAAGGGGGGACTCTTACATCCCCGACATAAAAACACATAAGGGGGGACCCTTATATCCCCGACATAAAAACACATAAGGGGGGACCCTTATATCCCCGACATAAAAACACATAAGGGGGCCCCTTATATCCGGGACATAAAAACACATAAGGGGGGACCCTTATATCCACCACATAAAAACACATAAGGGGGGACCCTTATATCCGGGACATGAAACACATAATGGGCAGACCCTTATATCCGGGACATGAAACACATAAGGGGGGACCCTTTTATCCGGGACATGAAACACATAAGGGGGGACCCTTTTATCCCCGACATAAAAACCCATAAGGGGGGACCCTTATATCCCCGACATAAAAACACATAAGGGGGGACCCTTATATCCCCCACATAAAAACACTTAAGAAGGACCCTTATATCCAGGACATAAAAACTTATAAGGGGGGACCCTTATATCCGGGACATAAAAACACATAAGGGGGGACCCTTATATCCGGGACATGAAACACATAATAGGCAGACCCTTATATCCGGGACATGAAACACATAAGGGGGGACCCTTATATCCCCGACATAAAAACACATAAGGGGGGACCCTTATATCCGGGACATGAAAAACTTATAAGGGGGGACCCTTATATCCGCCACATAAAAACACATAAGGGGGGACCCTTATATCCCCGACATAAAAACACATAAGGGGGGGCCCTTATATCCGGGACATGAAACACATAATGGGCAGACCCTTATATCCGGGACATGAAACACATAAGGGGGGACCCTTATATCCGGGACATAAAAACACATAAGGGGGGACCCTTATATCTCCAACATAAAAACACATAAGGGGGGACCCTTATATCCGGGACATAAAAACACATAAGGGGGGACCCTTATATCCGGGACATAAAAACACATAAGGGGGGACCCTTATATCCGGGACATTAAAACACATAAGGGGGGACCCTTATATCTGGGACATAAAAACACATAAGGGGGGACCCTTATATCCCCGACATAAAAACACATAAGGGGGGACCCTTATATCCGGGACATAAAAACACATAAGGGGGGACCCTTATATCCGGGACATTAAAACACATAAGGGGGGACCCTTATATCTGGGACATAAAAACACATAAGGGGGGACCCTTATATCCCCGACATAAAAACACATAAGGGGGGACCCTTATATCCGGGACATAAAAACACATAAGGGGGGACCCTTATATCCCCGACATAAAAACACATAAGGGGGGACCCTTATATCCGGGACATAAAAACACATAAGGGGGGACCCTTATATCCGGGACATAAAAACACATAAGGGGGGGACTCTTATATCCGGGACATAAAAACACATAAGGGGGGACCCTTATATCCGGGACATAAAAACACATAAGGGGGGACCCTTATATCCCCGACATAAAAACACATAAGGGGGGACCCTTATATCCGGGACATAAAAACACATAAGGGGGGACCCTTATATCCCCGACATAAAAACACATAAGGGGGGACCCTTATATCCCCGACATAAAAACACATAAGGGGGGACCCTTATATCCCCGACATAAAAACACATAAGGGGGGACCCTTATATCCCCGACATAAAAACACATAAGGGGGGACCCTAATATCCGGGACATGAAACACATAATGGGCAGACCCTTATATCCGGGACATGAAACACATAATGGGAAGACCCTTATATCCGGGACATGAAACACATAATAGGCAGACCCTTATATCCGGGACATGAAAAACATAAGGGGGGACCCTTATACCCCCGACATAAAAACACATAAGGGGGGACCCTTATATCCCCGACATAAAAACACATAAGGGGGGACCCTTATATCCCCGACATAAAAACACATAAGGGGTGATCCTTATATCCCCGACATAAAAACACATAAGGGGGGACCCTTATATCCCCGACATAAAAACACATAAGGGGGGACCCTTATATCTCCAACATAAAAACACATAAGGGGGGACCTTTATATCCGGGACATAAAAACACATAAGGGGGGACCCTTATATCCGGGACATAAAAACACATAAGGGGGGACCCTTATATCCCCGACATAAAAACATATAAGGGGGGACCCTTATATCCGGGACATAAAAACACATAAGGGGGGACCCTTATATCCCCGACATAAAAACACATAAGGGGGGACCCTTATATCCGGGACTTAAAAACACATAAGGGGGGACCCTTATATCCCCGACATAAAAACACATAAGGGGGGACCTTTATATCCCCGACATAAAAACACATAAGGGGGGACCCTTATATCCCCGACATAAAAACACATAAGGGGGGACCCTTATATCCGGGACATAAAAACACATAAGGGGGGACCCTTATATCCGCCACATAAAAACACATAAGGGGGGACCCTTATATCCCCGACATAAAAACACATAAGGGGGGACCCTTATATCCCCGACATAAAAACACATAAGGGGGGACCCTTATATCCGGGACATAAAAACACATAAGGGGGGACCCTTATATCCGCCACATAAAAACACATAAGGGGGGACACTTATATCCCCGACATAAAAACACATAAGGGGGGACCCTTATATCCGGGACATAAAAACTTATAAGGGGGGACCCTTATATCCGGGACATAAAAAAACATAAGGGGGGACCCTTATATCCGGGACATTAAACACATAATAGGCAGACCCTTATATCCGGGACATGAGACACATAAGGGGGGACCCTTATATCCGGGACACAAAAACACATAAGGGGGGACCCTTATATCCCCGACATAAAAACACATAAGGGGTGATCCTTATATCCCCGACATAAAAACACATAAGGGGGGACCCTTATATCCCCGACATAAAAACACATAAGGGGGGACCCTTATATCTCCAACATAAAAACACATAAGGGGGGACCCTTATATCCGGGACATAAAAACACATAAGGGGGGACCCTTATATCCGGGACATAAAAACACATAAGGGGGGACCCTTATATCCCCGACATAAAAACATATAAGGGGGGACCCTTATATCCGGGACATAAAAACACATAAGGGGGGACCCTTATATCCCCGACATAAAAACACATAAGGGGGGACCCTTATATCCGGGACATAAAAACACATAAGGGGGGACCCTTATATCCCCGACATAAAAACACATAAGGGGGGACCTTTATATCCCCGACATAAAAACACATAAGGGGGGACCCTTATATCCCGACATAAAAACACATAAGGGGGGACCCTTATATCCGGGACATAAAAACACATAAGGGGGGACCCTTATATCCGCCACATAAAAACACATAAGGGGGGACCCTTATATCCCCGACATAAAAACACATAAGGGGGGACCCTTATATCCGGGACATAAATACTTATAAGGGGGGACCCTTATATCCGGGACATAAAAAAACATAAGGGGGGACCCTTATATCCGGGACATTAAACACATAATAGGCAGACCCTTATATCCGGGACATGAGACACATAAGGGGGGACCCTTATATCCGGGACATGAAACACATAATAGGCAGACCCTTATATCCGGGACATGAAACACATAAGGGGGGACCCTTATATCCCCGACATAAAAACACATAAGGGGGGACCCTTATATCCGGGACATAAAAACACATAAGGGGGGACCCTTATATCGGCCACATAAAAACACATAAGGGGGGACACTTATATCCCCGACATAAAAACACATAAGGGGGGACCCTTATATCCGGGACATAAATACTTATAAGGGGGGACCCTTATATCCGGGAC
Source organism: Hyperolius riggenbachi (assembly GCF_040937935.1). Classification (NCBI taxonomy): domain Eukaryota; kingdom Metazoa; phylum Chordata; class Amphibia; order Anura; family Hyperoliidae; genus Hyperolius; species Hyperolius riggenbachi. The sequence goes on from NC_090648.1 coordinate 433,012,370, forward strand.
ATAAAAAAACATAAGGGGGGACCCTTATATCCGGGACATTAAACACATAATAGGCAGACCCTTATATCCGGGACATGAGACACATAAGGGGGGACCCTTATATCCGGGACATAAAAACACATAAGGGGGGACCCTTATATCCGGGACATAAAAACACATAAGGGGGGACTCTTACATCCCCGACATAAAAACACATAAGGGGGGACCCTTATATCCCCGACATAAAAACACATAAGGGGGGACCCTTATATCCCCGACATAAAAACACATAAGGGGGCCCCTTATATGCGGGACATAAAAACACATAAGGGGGGACCCTTATATCCACCACATAAAAACACATAAGGGGGGACCCTTATATCCGGGACATGAAACACATAATGGGCAGACCCTTATATCCGGGACATGAAACACATAAGGGGGGACCCTTTTATCCGGGACATGAAACACATAAGGGGGGACCCTTTTATCCCCGACATAAAAACCCATAAGGGGGGACCCTTATATCCCCGACATAAAAACACATAAGGGGGGACCCTTATATCCCCCACATAAAAACACTTAAGAAGGACCCTTATATCCAGGACATAAAAACTTATAAGGGGGGACCCTTATATCCGGGACATAAAAACACATAAGGGGGGACCCTTATATCCGGGACATGAAACACATAATAGGCAGACCCTTATATCCGGGACATGAAACACATAAGGGGGGACCCTTATATCCCCGACATAAAAACACATAAGGGGGGACCCTTATATCCTGGACATGAAAAACTTATAAGGGGGGACCCTTATATCCGCCACATAAAAACACATAAGGGGGGACCCTTATATCCCCGACATAAAAACACATAAGGGGGGGCCCTTATATCCGGGACATGAAACACATAATGGGCAGACCCTTATATCCGGGACATGAAACACATAAGGGGGGACCCTTATATCCGGGACATAAAAACACATAAGGGGGGACCCTTATATCCCCGACATAAAAACACATAAGGGGGGACCCTTATATCCGGGACATGAAACACATAATAGGCAGACCCTTATATCCGGGACATGAAACACATAAGGGGGGACCCTTATATCCCCGACATAAAAACACATAAGGGGGGACCCTTATATCCGAAACATAAAAACACATAAGGGGGGACCCTTATATCCCCGACATAAAAACACATAAGGGGGGACCCTTTTATCCCCGACATAAAAACACATAAGGGGGGACCCTTATATCCCCGACATAAAAACACGTAAGGGGGGACCCTTATATAGCCGACATAAAAACACATAAGGGGGGACCCTTATATCCGGGACATAAAAACACATAAGGGGGGACCCTTATATCCGGGACATGAAACAGATAATGGGCAGACCCTTATATCCGGGACATGAAACACATAAGGGGGGACCCTTATATCCCCGACATAAAAACACATAAAGGGGGGCCCTTATATCCCCGACATAAAAACACATAAGGGGGGACCCTTATATCCCCGACATAAAAACACATAAGGGGGGACCCTTATATCCGGGACATAAAAACTTATAAGGGGGGACCCTTATATCCGGGACATATAAAAACATAAGGGGGGACCCTTATATCCAGGACATGAAACACATAGTAGGCAGACCCTTATATCCGGGACATGAGACACAAAAGGGGGGACCCTTATATCCGGGACATAAAAACACATAAGGGGGGACCCTTATATCCCCGACATAAAAACACATAAGGGGGGACCCTTATATCCGGGACATGAAACACATAATAGGCAGACCCTTATATCCGGGACATGAAACACATAAGGGGGGACCCTTATATCCCCGACATAAAAACACATAAGGGGGGACCCTTATATCCGGGACATAAAAACACATAAGGGGGGACCCTTATATCCCCGACATAAAAACACATAAGGGGGGACCCTTATATCCCAGACATAAAAACACATAAGGGGGGACCCTTATATCCCCGACATAAAAACACATAAGGGGGGACCCTTATATCCCCGACATAAAAACACATAAGGGGGGACCCTTATATCCGGGACATAAAAACACATAAGCGGGGACCCTTATATCCGGGACATGAAACACATAATTGGCAGACCCTTATATCCGGGACATGAAACACATAAGGGGGGACCCTTTTATCCCCGACATAAAAACCCATAAGGGGGGACCCTTATATCCCTGACATAAAAACACATAAGGGGGGACCCTTATATCCCCCACATAAAAACACTTAAGGGGGACCCTTATATCCGGGACATAAAAACTTATAAGGGGGGACCCTTATATCCGGGACATAAAAACACATAAGGGGGGACCCTTATATTCGGAACATGAAACACATAATAGGCAGACCCTTATATCCGGGACATGAAACACATAAGGGGGGACCCTTATATCCCCGACATAAAAACACATAAGGGGGGACCCTTATATCCGGAACATAAAAACACATAAGAGGGGACCCTTATATCCCCGACATAAAAACACATAAGGGGGGACCCTTATATCCGGGACATGAAAAACTTATAAGGGGGGACCCTTATATCCGCCACATAAAAACACATAAGGGGGGACCCTTATATCCCCGACATAAAAACACATAAGGTGGGGGCCTTATATCCGGGACATGAAACACATAATGGGCAGACCCTTATATCCGGGACATGAAACACATAAGGGGGGACCCTTATATCCCCGACATAAAAACACATAAGGGGGGACCCTTATATCTCCAACATAAAAACACATAAGGGGGGACCCTTATATCCGGGACATAAAAACACATAAGGGGGGACCCTTATATCCGGAACATAAAAACACATAAGGGGGGACCCTTATATCCCCGACATAAAAACACATAAGGGGGGACCCTTATATCCGGGACATAAAAACACATAAGGGGGGACCCTTATATCCGGGACATAAAAACACATAAGGGGGGACCCTTATATCCGGGACATAAAAACACATAAGGGGGGACCCTTATATCCGGGACATAAAAACACATAAGGGGGGACCCTTATATCCGGGACATAAAAACACATAAGGGGGGACCCTTATATCCGGGACATAAAAACACATAAGGGGGGACCCTTATATCCGGGACATAAAAACACATAAGGGGGGACCCTTATATCCCCGACATAAAAACATATAAGGGGGGACCCTTATATCCGGGACATAAAAACACAAAGGGGGGACCCTTATATCCGGGACTTAAAAACACATAAGGGGGGACCCTTATATCCCCGACATAAAAACACATAAGGGGGGACCCTTATATCCGGGACATAAAAACACATAAGGGGGGACCCTTATATCCCCGACATAAAAACACATAAGGGGGGACCCTTATATCCCTGACATAAAAACACATAAGGGGGGACCCTTATATCCCCGACATAAAAACACATAAGGGGGGACCCTTATATCCGGGACATAAAAACACATAAGGGGGGACCCTTATATCCGCCACATAAAAACACATAAGGGGGGACACTTATATCCCCGACATAAAAACACATAAGGGGGGGCCCTTATATCCGGGACATGAAACACATAATGGGCAGACCCTTATATCCGGGACATGAAACACATAAGGGGGGACCCTTATATCCCCGACATAAAAACACATAAGGGGGGACCCTTATATCTCCAACATAAAAACACATAAAGGGGGACCCTTATATCCGGGAAATAAAAACACATAAGGGGGGGCACTTATATCCGGGACATAAAAACACATAAGGGGGGACCCTCATATCCCCGACATAAAAACACATAAGGGGGGACCCTTATATCCGGGACATAAAAACACATAATGGGCAGACCCTTATATCCGGGACATGAAACACATAAGGGGGGACACTTATATCCCCGACATAAAAACATATAAGGGGGGACCCTTATATCCCCGACATAAAAACACATAAGGGGGGACCCTTATATCCGGGACATAAAACACATAATAGGCAGACAATTATATCTGGGACATGAAACACATAAGGGGGGACCCTTATATCCGGGACATAAAAACACATAAGGGGGGACCCTTATATCCGGGACATAAAAACACATAAGGGGGGACTCTTACATCCCCGACATAAAAACACATAAGGGGGGACCCTTATATCCCCGACATAAAAACACATAAGGGGGGACCCTTATATCCCCGACATAAAAACACATAAGGGGGCCCCTTATATCCGGGACATAAAAACACATAAGGGGGGACCCTTATATCCACCACATAAAAACACATAAGGGGGGACCCTTATATCCGGGACATGAAACACATAATGGGCAGACCCTTATATCCGGGACATGAAACACATAAGGGGGGACCCTTTTATCCGGGACATGAAACACATAAGGGGGGACCCTTTTATCCCCGACATAAAAACCCATAAGGGGGGACCCTTATATCCCCGACATAAAAACACATAAGGGGGGACCCTTATATCCCCCACATAAAAACACTTAAGAAGGACCCTTATATCCAGGACATAAAAACTTATAAGGGGGGACCCTTATATCCGGGACATAAAAACACATAAGGGGGGACCCTTATATCCGGGACATGAAACACATAATAGGCAGACCCTTATATCCGGGACATGAAACACATAAGGGGGGACCCTTATATCCCCGACATAAAAACACATAAGGGGGGACCCTTATATCCGGGACATGAAAAACTTATAAGGGGGGACCCTTATATCCGCCACATAAAAACACATAAGGGGGGACCCTTATATCCCCGACATAAAAACACATAAGGGGGGGCCCTTATATCCGGGACATGAAACACATAATGGGCAGACCCTTATATCCGGGACATGAAACACATAAGGGGGGACCCTTATATCCGGGACATAAAAACACATAAGGGGGGACCCTTATATCTCCAACATAAAAACACATAAGGGGGGACCCTTATATCCGGGACATAAAAACACATAAGGGGGGACCCTTATATCCGGGACATAAAAACACATAAGGGGGGACCCTTATATCCGGGACATTAAAACACATAAGGGGGGACCCTTATATCTGGGACATAAAAACACATAAGGGGGGACCCTTATATCCCCGACATAAAAACACATAAGGGGGGACCCTTATATCCGGGACATAAAAACACATAAGGGGGGACCCTTATATCCGGGACATTAAAACACATAAGGGGGGACCCTTATATCTGGGACATAAAAACACATAAGGGGGGACCCTTATATCCCCGACATAAAAACACATAAGGGGGGACCCTTATATCCGGGACATAAAAACACATAAGGGGGGACCCTTATATCCCCGACATAAAAACACATAAGGGGGGACCCTTATATCCGGGACATAAAAACACATAAGGGGGGACCCTTATATCCGGGACATAAAAACACATAAGGGGGGGACTCTTATATCCGGGACATAAAAACACATAAGGGGGGACCCTTATATCCGGGACATAAAAACACATAAGGGGGGACCCTTATATCCCCGACATAAAAACACATAAGGGGGGACCCTTATATCCGGGACATAAAAACACATAAGGGGGGACCCTTATATCCCCGACATAAAAACACATAAGGGGGGACCCTTATATCCCCGACATAAAAACACATAAGGGGGGACCCTTATATCCCCGACATAAAAACACATAAGGGGGGACCCTTATATCCCCGACATAAAAACACATAAGGGGGGACCCTAATATCCGGGACATGAAACACATAATGGGCAGACCCTTATATCCGGGACATGAAACACATAATGGGAAGACCCTTATATCCGGGACATGAAACACATAATAGGCAGACCCTTATATCCGGGACATGAAAAACATAAGGGGGGACCCTTATACCCCCGACATAAAAACACATAAGGGGGAACCTCATATACCCCGGACATAAAAACACATAAGGGGGGACCCTTATATCCCCGACATAAAAACACATAAGGGGTGATCCTTATATCCCCGACATAAAAACACATAAGGGGGGACCCTTATATCCCCGACATAAAAACACATAAGGGGGGACCCTTATATCTCCAACATAAAAACACATAAGGGGGGACCTTTATATCCGGGACATAAAAACACATAAGGGGGGACCCTTATATCCGGGACATAAAAACACATAAGGGGGGACCCTTATATCCCCGACATAAAAACATATAAGGGGGGACCCTTATATCCGGGACATAAAAACACATAAGGGGGGACCCTTATATCCCCGACATAAAAACACATAAGGGGGGACCCTTATATCCGGGACATAAAAACACATAAGGGGGGACCCTTATATCCCCGACATAAAAACACATAAGGGGGGACCTTTATATCCCCGACATAAAAACA